>NW_022595247.1:738648-777745 GCF_009176505.1 Sitodiplosis mosellana | reverse complement strand
GTGTGTGTGTGTGTGTGTGTGTGTGTGTGTGTGTGTGTGTGTGTGTGCTACTGAAGTTGTTGTTAGTTTGTTTCAAGTGCACTTTCATTTTATTACACACGCTTTAGCTCCACCAATTGCACAGCACAACCGGTGTACAATAGCCCGAAAAATTTACACGGAAACATTTCGATTTTCGTTCGTGTTTTTTTTCCTACTTGTCTTCATTTTCATTTGCAGCCCGAAGCATCAGCCAAATTATTCGTGTCTTATTTTCGAGAATTCATTTCATTTGGTATTCGGTTGTAATCTAGCATTCTTGAAAATGGCAAAGGGATGCAGAGGTGGAAAATGCGAATGAAATGAGAGCATTGGTTCGCAGGAAAAGGGGATAAGAAGTGCTTCTGATTTTTCTGACGCAACCAAAAATACTCATTGTATCGAAATTGCTTTCAGAAGTACCAAGCAAGCAATACTTGCTGATGTATTTTCGACTCGCAAAATGAGTATACACTCGAACGCTTTGTGTGCATGTGTACAATCAAATATTGGTGTTGAGCATCATCGTTGATTTGTTGCCAAATTCCATATTACTATTATTTCCACTGGCGTTAACACCAATTTGTGTACATTGTGAGCAGTCAGAATGATTATTCTAACTGGCAAGATTGATGTCGCAACATGGAATGCATGGAATACAACAACGATTGAATCTCATCTCCGGCAATGATTTACACAGTCGTCAGAGATAGAGAGAATTTAACGAACTCAGACACATCAAATGATTATACCAAATGAGACTTGAATTTATGAAAATATACTGACACTGCACAATTATCCATTGAATGGGCGAGACGAGAAAAAAAATGTTGTGCAACATTCCAAATATGCGCAGGGAAGAATGAGTTATTCATAAATATGCGGAGCAATGAATGAGGCACTCGAAAAAAACAAGTTGGCGCGTCTGAATCGTATAATTCTTTTTTGATACAGTGTGCGTCTGTCATCTGGCGTAATTTCGAGTTAATATGAAAATGTAATCGAATAGTCTCCTCTAACCAAACGAGGTAATGCTCGGAGTCTCCCAATTCTAATTTATACACATTCCCGGCCACCGGTTTCAATCGAATTATTTTCGAATTAAATATTAATTAAATCCCGTTAGAGACGCCGCCGTCGCCGCTGTGCGGCCGAAATGAGAAAGACAACAACTGACATATTTTTGCCCTTTTTTCAACCGATGGATGCCGACGCGCATCACGCAGCTAAATGACAAGCAAACAATTATTAAAAAAAACAACACAGAAATTGCCGCAACAACTCTGCAACAACAAAATCGGTCGCCAGAAAAGGATAACATGGAGATTATAAGCTCACCAATCCGGTGTATTAGGAAAATGTTTCATTTCCGCTTTCATTTGATGAGGAAATTGCTTTTAGTCAAGTGTTGTCGACCATTCACATGAATCACGATGTTCATTTTGTTTGTTTGTTTTATGGTGCTAGCAGTATGGAAGGATGATGTGAGCGCGCGCACACGCACGTACGGCCAAGAGCCTCACTTGAACGAGTGGACTAATTGAAATCATATTTGCCCAGAGTCACCAGCATCATACAATGATCACGCGCTCAGAAATGTAAATTTCCAATGAAAAAAAAAACCGAAAGCTGTGCAAAAAACAACAGCAGCAGCAGCATGAATTTGATGAAGCAGCTGCGATGAAAAACAGCCAAAGTAAATTAGCGAGACTAAATATGATGTAAAATTGTATGGAATGTCTCTTTTGAACTGCCACCAAAGATAAGCGCACATAAATTAATCTTTGAGTACTGCGATAGCACACGTACGCACGAGATCCCAGCACAGCAAAGGAAAAAAGTTGCAAAACAAAAACAAAAGGATGTTGCATGTTAAAAACGAAGAGATCATAACGAAGCCAATAAATAAACGAGAGAAGAAAAAAAACATAAACATAAACTGGCGATAGCCCGAGTGACGCGTGTAATGTTTACTCGATGTTGAAAAACAGCTGAACATAAGCACTATATCAGAAAGTCACTTGCCACAAGATCTCGTACCGTTTCACACACATTAACATCCGGCAAACATACCGGTAATGCAAAATCATTTCTCTTTCATGATAATGACATTGCGGCAGGTGTTTATATTACGTCGAAATATTCATTATGTTGATGACATTCTTCCACTCTCACAACAGCAACACACACCAACACACACACACACACACAAACCGTCATTCATTCGCTCTACCGCATAAAAAATCATCCACATTTTCCACGTTTCATTTCGATCGACTTTTCGATGGTTGTGTGTGTGTTTAACAAAGTTTTCAGTTTGTTTGAGCATATTTGATACATTGCCAAAATCAATTCATCTTCCGAACGCCACCAATGGATTTTTTCATTTTGTCGAGGGCGAACGCAGAGACAGCGAGAGTGTATTTGCAATGGCTGCACTCACTTTAGAAAGTTCATAACGGCGCATCGATGAAATCTAAATAATAACAAAATATCAGGGACTTTCATCATGTTCGGTGCTTTCGTTTATGTAATATATTCTTTAGAAATACTGAAAAAACAAGAAGGGAAAGAAATACTTTTCTACTTCAGCTGAGCCGTGAAAATTTCAAACGGAGGATCTAAGGCAAAAAGTGACTAAATATTTATATTTATTGTATGATTTTTGCTACACAGCGTTTCACATTAATGAAGGTCCTTTTTTGCTCCACAGCACTAAGCCATACATAAGCTGATGACTGTATTGAAAGCCCATTCAACAATCTTGTTGGATTCCAACAATTGCAGCCAATCGATACTTTTAATAATGATACTCAATGAATCCGCTTCGATTTAAATCAAACGAAAATACTTTGTTTTCCTTTCATTTCGACTTGAAACAATTGGATTGGTACAGCCCACAAATCTCACGATGAAATCGAAGCTTAAGATAAAAGTGCATGAACTACTTATAGTTTTGGTTTAAGAATGGTTCGCAAAGAAAAGAGTGATCAAACCGACCATATCTCTTCGGAGGGGGCCATTATTGAAAAAGCTTTCGAACATTCAACGACCATCGACGAATGTAAACGACCGAAACTCTCCATCAATCGCTTTTCTTTGGTGAAAACCTTTTTCATATTGACAACTATCGTGTGCATCGAAAAGCGTTCGATGACTTGGATACATTGTCACTTTTGACAGATTATCGGCTAAGCAACGCAGAACAATTCTCGTCGATAAGAGATGAGAGGAAAACCCGGCCAAACAACAAAACATGATGATAGCTGGTTGGAACAGTTTCAGAATTATATGTGAATGATGAAACACGTGCAGAGCATCTTTCACCAAAATGTCAGAAGTGGAATTTTTAGATGGTTGGAAATGTGCGAATTACTCATTTTCGTATTTTTACTTTTCTCATTTTTCGTCTTTTGTTTTTTTTTTCTTCGGATTTTCTTAATATTTCATTGAAAATGCCCTTTTTTGTTGTATTTACACTCCAAATGATATCCTTGGCAATATCTCTTGATCTTGTTCGCTCCCCTCGATGAAAAAAAAAGAAGCGAACACAAACTTTTTTTTATCTCGGGCAAATTATTGTCCACACGTGAAAAGCCCTCCTCGAATTGCATTCGGATTCTTTACTTGTGTTTGCAAAACTTTTACATTTCAGCGAAACAAAGGCGAACGAAAACACCAACAACACGAATAAAATATAATCAATTACAGTGCGTTTTCTGTTGATTTCGGCGAAATGTTGTGATATCGTGTGCTTTTGCTTGTCCGAAACTTTTGCGTTTGCTTTCCGAATTTATAGATGTAATCTTGGTGCGGCGTGTTCGTGCTCTTTTATCATTTCAAAATTTACTGTACACACAAACACACACATACATCCATTCGGTTTCGTTCAAATCTTTTGTACCGTGTGTATTCACGGTGTGTTTGAAGTTGTTTCGTGGCCGTTTTCATTGTATTCCGCTGAATTACTTTTCGTTGTGTTGCTGTTTTTTTCCCTGTCTCTCTCCCTCTCTCGTATTTAAAAGAAAACGGAACGAAAAATGCAGCAAAAAAATGTGGAAGAAGAAAAAAAAGCCGGTAAAAGATTTATTTGTTTGGCAAAATCATGAGAGAATCAACGTGAATGCGAGAGTAAGAGAGCAAAGGCGAGAGAGCAAGGGAAAAAAACGCACACCGGGTAATAGCAAACAGAACCGAAACAAAAAAAATTAATGTTACTTTTGTTCGAATCCCATTTATTTTATATTATTAGAGCGGGAAAAGCGTCGAAACAATGGAAACACTCCCGACGATTCAAATGGTGCTTTTTTCTCTTTCGTTTGTTGGATTTTTCGGTTTAGGTCAGATTAAGAGGCAGCGTTGCTGACGACCGGAGAGTCCTGGAGGGAGAAAACTTGCAATAAATGTTTTGTTTCGTGAGAAACGCAATACTTCTGCTTTGAATGGAAATCTTTTAAGTGAAGCATGCGAAAGTGGTTTCGGAATGGCAGGCAAAAGACGACGACGACGACGACGTCGTCAATGCCGAAAGAAGAGTGTGAGTGAGAGAAAAGAAAAAACTGCACACCTATAATAAAATCGCTGTGGCCAATTTCGAATCGAACACAGTCCACGCAATCAATTGCAAAATGTACTGTGGCGTGTGTGTGGTCTCTCAAATTGACGATCGAATTTCCGAACACAACCGCACCCCACTCTATAGCGTATGATTGAGAAACAATTCGTAATCTAAAATCGCTTTATATCATAAAAATGTGCCATAAATAAATTTATAGTTGTAGTCCCTGGAGTGCTGTTAGTGTGCGCACCATTGTATTGAACTGCCCATTTGCCATTGGCATTCGATCCTTATTCGGGCCTCCGGATTTATTGTGGCCGTGCGCGTTTGCCGAGTAAACAGAATATACATAGAGTATATCGAAATCAGCCACAACTAAATCAGGCTATTGACCGGCCAGAAATCATAGTCATTTCGATATCGATTACGCCTTCTGCGTACATTTACAAGCCACAATACAATCGCCCCGTTTAACGGGCACATTTCTTGTGGATAACGGCAAATCAAATTACTCATTGGGACCGAGTTCATCGAAATAAAATGGCCATTGCAATAGTTCATCTTCGAGTAAAAATAAAAATCTTCGATAAAATTGCGATCGAGAGAGAGAGAAGAGAGAGGAGGAAAAGGAAAGTGCAAACAGCACAACAGCCGTTGTCAATATTGACAATCCAGTGGTAAATGGCAAATTGCCATAATTGATGATAACCAATGAAATTACTATCAAATACCATCATTATTTTGACACTGGCTGAATCGCTTAATTACTGTTAACTATATATGGCCGATCAAATCAAATCCAAATTTCTGACTTAATCATTGAAATTACGCTGCTCCTTTAAGCAATTTTACGCTTAGTTCAGTGTAAAGCATCAATTGGCGCAGTTGAGTCCACAATTGGCGTTGATACGGGAATGCATCTATGTCTATTCTATGAAATGCACTGGAAATAACTCGAAATGCTCGACTGCATGCCAATTGCATTCTCGCATCGAATTCAGTTCAAACCAAGAAAATGCTAACGCACACAGAAAAAAAGAAGGACGAAATTCCAAAGCAGTTAAGCTATAACTCAGTTATCTATTGGAAACAACGTTTTCTATTGGATTCTCCAGCGAATTTCTGCTTAGTTTGCATAAGCGTACGCAATGAACATGTTCATTTAACGCTACGCTGAACGCATTCAATTACATTTTACTCAAGTAACCCAGCGAAGAAATTGGATTTCAAACGAAATACAATACTTTCGCTTAATTTTTTCCCCTTGAATTAAATACGGTTACTTCTGATGAAAAAAAGAGAGGAAATCACTTTTTTTCGTGTAAAACCCCAGTGTTTAAGAGGAAAACCGTTTTTCAACATATTGACTCCATTTCATCAAGTTCTACTCTAAAATTACCTCATTCGAATTCATTTTTTTTTCTCCTTTTTTCACATCTCTTCTGTATTCACATTTTTCTCCTCTTGAATTGCAGCGACTAAAATTGAAATTCAGTCATTTTCAAGCGCCCCAAGGAGTTGATGCTGAATTCCTTGTAGATGCTAGAAAACAGTCCATTGCGAAAATGTACGCGTTGTGTTTCTCCGCCATTATATTAGGAATATATGTAAATTATGTTCCATAAACAACGGGAAAAAAGGCGTTGCGCGGTTGTAATGTGAATAACTGTAACCATATCATGCACAACATGCGTCATATCCGCCACATAACACATATCGTTTGAATGATTTTTTGCGTTGCTCATTCCGCCGCCAATGTTTATAATCAGTGGATGTGAAATTTCAATTCATATTCGCGTGAGCAATCAGTAACAGTATTGTTCAGTCGGGGAGAAATAAAAAGAAACAAGATCATTCGCTGGAAACGCGTAAGTAATCTCAATAAATGCTACAAAGCGATTTGAGGTGTATGTGTTTTTTTCGGTATGGCATTAATGTTGTTGTCGTTGTGTTCATTTGAAACAAGTCATTTTCTAGCCGAAGAAATTCGCTAACCTGGTTTGTGTCATCATTCATTTGGCAGTGCTTTCCCTAGTTTTTAACATGTTTATCCAAAAAAATCAGGTAACATTTTGGGCGGCACAATGCTGACAAAAAATAATATTTGCATATAAATCAGAGCCATCGCGTGTACCTTAATTGCCATTTTCATGCATTGCGTGTGTGTGTTTGTTCTTCTCTAGGCATTATCTCTTATTTAACACAGATAAAACTGCTTAATTCAGAAGTCTATTCAAACAAAAGACGAAGAGATGTGGGAGCAAAACGAACGTACGAATGAATTGGTTCAAGTCAGTGTGTTAAAGTAAACAAATTTTCACGTCTGAACGTGCTCACTTGTCGAATTGAATTCGAAATCATCATCAGTGGATATCAAACGTGTGGGAGAGTGCGGGAAATTTTTTGTGAATGTGCAGAAAATGGAAATGACTAGAACCATTCACTTCTATCACTCATTCACTCGCTCGCATCTCTTCCTCACTTCGGTCTTACTTGATATTCTAGCAGGGTCGATAAAATTTAATGTCTTTTCATTGCCGTGCAGCACACAGACAGTGTGTCTGTGTCTGTGTATTATGGAACAACGCGGAAATATTTTACATACTCACTTTTTGGTTAGCTCTTCTTTTTACTAACATGTGCTGCTCATACATGTGTACATGCGCCCTTGTATTAAGACGTAGTCGCCTCAAGAACATCTCACTCGCAAGCAATTTGGTGAATGTCGTGATTGTAACGTCTGTTCCCAATGTTTGTGGTTTGCTTCATGTAGCTTTCGCACTGCAGAATCATTTTTACCTGATACTTCAGTCAGCCACTTACTCCCCGAACTTCTATGCAGTTAACACATTCCGACGAAGAATGTGCCGACGCCCGAACAAAAGCAAATGGAATTGTAATGCCACTGTTAGCGAAATTAATTAATCCATACATTTTTAATACGAAGACAACGACAATTTACGTCGGCTGTATCACACATACAATGGCCATGTATCGGTTCAATGGCACAGCACGAACACCATTAGGCAGCAATTTTTAAGCGTTGATTTTGTCACATTCTTACAGAAAAAAAAACTTTCTTACCACCACCAACCAGTCTTACTTAGTTATATATGCGATGGGCGTGTGTAGTTGCTTTTTAATATGCATCTATACAGCCTATGTCATTTGATGTGGTGCGTTGGATTTCCTAATTAGCTCGTTGGCTGACGCTGCAGTTTACAGCTTTTCGATTCGTTTAAGAAACACGCTTTTTTTTAACCAGTTAATTTAAACCCAGTACAAAGACGTGTTTTTTTTGTTCCGAAAAAAAGGCGAAAAAATGAAGGAAAGTAACTGCTTTACAAAATACATTAATAAATGTACAAGTTTATCGTTGCGTGGCGCCGAGCTTTTGAATTTGGTCGATATTTTTTGTTGTTGGCGAGAGCAAAAAAAGGCGACATCCATTCAAATATCGGCACACCGCTTTGCCTATTCAATGGAAAGTGAACCTTTTCAAACGACAGATTCTTTTTTTTATTTCTTATTGCGCGCGCCACCCCGCCAAACATAAACTGTTTGCGGACGACGTTGTACTTTTTATGGTTTCTCATAAACTCATCGTGAAAATTGAAATGATTTTTTTCTTCATTGTCTCCTCGTTAACTTCATAAAGGGCGTCATTCAATGGACAAGCAACACTTGTGCATGCATAATACAACACCGAAATTGGTCTGTACACGAAGCGATTTTTTTTCCATTCTTTCGACCAAGTACATGATTTCTTTCCCTTGCCAATTGGATGTTATAGCGATAAAAGTGCGCGTAACAGATTCAAATCGGGTGCTTATCATATCAAGATGACAATGAAAAAGTCATTTTAAAGGTCATGCTCTGCGAGACATCAAACTGCCAGTCGAATTATACGAAACAGTTTCCAAAGTGTTTACTTCTGAAATTATTAAATTTCCAGTCATTTGATCATTGAATTCGATGCAAGCTTTACGTAGCTCCAACCTTTGATTCAAGCTGTTATAAAATTCATATACAATATTTTCACTCTAGAAAAAAATTGTTTTAATCTTGAATTAAAATGCACTTCTAAGCACATGACTTTGTCTTATTATAGACAAAGTGTATTCTATGAAAAATTGTATTCGGTTTAGAAACATGGGCAATTTTGGAGCCTTTCTATCGATCGGCTGTGTCTGTTTTTGATCTAAATTTAATAAACAGACATGCCAGACTGGGTATTGCTATGATGATATAGAATAATGTGACGTGTCATTTTATGGTCGCTTCAAAGAAGATTAGTTATCTCAGATTAAAACATCTGATTTCGTCGATTAACAGCTAGATGTATTCAGATTTCAATGGATAGAAATGTTGTATGTGAGATAAAATTGATGATGTATTAGTTCAGATGTTCAAAATATTGCAAATACGTTTGAATAAATAAAAGATTAAAGTTTGTTTTTTTTTAATTCGGCAAAGATTATTTCCCACATTAGCTTATCGAGTGGCAAGAAATGACAGAAAAATGCCACATAGTAATCGTTTGTTCCATTAAAATTTGTGTGTTATCTCAATCAAATAATGAAAAGTAGGAAGAGGAATCTGTTTTGATGTGTTGCAAGTTAGTGCGTTTCTTAAGCTTAGTGAAATAGTCCACAAATTAGTGTTTTTAGTATTAAGTATATTACTTATCATTTAACATACACGATAAATAATTGGAAAAACACAACCTCAATATGGGTCATTCTGAAGCTGAAAATGGTATTGTTCTGAAAATAAATTCTAAAAATGCTTTTATTTTCAATTCTAAGCAAGTTTTTGATTTTCGAACAGGCCGCAGAAATTCGGATGTTCGGCCGCAAATATCACGTAATCAAACATCCCGTAGAAAAATACTATGTATGGAGGAAGCCATTTCCAAAACTAGTGAGTGAAAAAAATATCCTTCGACACAAACATTACTGAATTCCAGTAATACTGCTTTGTGCTTCTACTGTGGTGCTTTGAAAATCTTATTTTATTAAACATTGTTTTTTCTTCATTCAGATTTCGGGCTGTTCAACTATTACATTATTTTTGTCAGCGGAGTTATTCTGTTCGCATTGGCTATGGTGGGAATTGGAAAAATATCACAAAAATGAGAAAAAAAAATCGAATTAATTGTTGCTTCAAATTTTCGTAGGAAACGAGCTCAATTATTTATGTGATTCCTGTTGCATGTGACATGAATTTGACCACCGGCCAAAAAGGCGTTTTGGGATCAGTTGTATATTTTGGAATATTATGTTCATCTTATTTGTTTGGCTACCTCGCGGATACCAAAGGCCGTCACTGTATCATTCAGCCAACATTGTTTTTAGCATGTTTTATGTCTATTATTTGCTCATTTTTTCAAAATTTCTACGTTTTTATCGCATTACGATTTCTCAACGGATTTTTGTAAGTTGATTGTGATTTAATGGCACTTTTCGCCCTAATAATTATGATTTCCGTTTTTAGTATGTCTGGTTCCGCAGCGAACATTTTCGCATATTTAGGTGAATTTCACAACAACAGCAAAAGAGGTCACGCACTTATTGGTTGGTGTAAATCAGAATAACTTTTTGATGATATTCTAAAACGGATTGTCTTTTTACATTAGGTTCGACCGTAATTTATAGTGGTTTATGCATGATTATCCCATTAACCGCGTATAGTGTGATCAATCAGGATTGGCAATTTCAAATCCCATTCATCGATGTAAATTATAGACCGTGGCGTCTCTTTATGGTTGTATGCGGTACACCCGGACTTGTATCAGCTCTACTTCTATTCTTTCTGCCTGAGAGCCCGAAATTCGTTCTGGCCCAAGGAGATAGAGAAGGCGCTTATCAAATATTACGAAAAATGCACCGATGGAATAATGGGGAAAAGTCGGAATTTGAAGACTTTGAGATTCGCGAAGAAATCGAGTCAATTAACAGCAGCCAGGGTATTACAAAGAGCAATAAAAGTCTGTTGAAAACGATTTGGTATCAAACTGTGCCACTATTTAAGCCACCATATCTCAAATCAACTACTTTGTTATGTTTAATTCAATTTGGCATTTACGCCACAGGCAATGGATTTTTTATGTTTTTTGGCGAAATTATAAATGGCATGTCTATAAAATTGGATAGCTTTACTGAGGATAGAGCAATGATGTGCGACGTAATCAACATGAAAACAGTGAATATGAGTGCAATCAAAGACAATGAAATAGATTTAGAGGTGAGTTGTGAAGATAGATCATATCAAACGACAATCAATATTCATTTTCATGTTCAACGAATATAGGTTTGCATTGACAAATTGGAATTATCCACAATAGAGAACGGTTTTATCTTTGAGCTTTTGTACACCGTTTGCTTAGCTATTTCTGGTATGCTTCTTAACAGAGTGGGGAAGTTTCCAGTCACATGTAAGTGGCAAAGAAAACCGTTTACAACCAAACACGGGAATAGAATGGAATGTGATTGTTCTTTTAAAATTAGTTTTCATTCTTGTAACAACGGGCCTAAGCGGGATCGGTTGCATGTTGACAGATGTCCCATTGTTGCAGATCTCTTTTTACATTTGGCTCCTGTCGTGTCAAATGGCATCGAATGTCCTAAATGCAGTTACCGTTGATTTATATCCAACGACTATGAGGTATGGTTTCTTTTAGCAGATTGCCTATTTAGGCTGAATAACTAGGCTGGAATAAGCAGCTATTTGGTTGCATACACACAAAGAATACAACAGATCTTATACGTGTTCGAAGTCCGTTTCACCGTTCATACACAGTACTGTTCTGTTCTAGGGGAATTTATGTATTCGCGATTTGACAGGAATTCGCACAATTCGCACGCGTTTTGACTTCAATTTCATTCAAATATTTCACGAATTTTGTGAATTCTTTGCGAATTGGTCAAATCCAAACATTGTCAGCTGGCGCCATCTTAGTTGCCATTCGCAGTGACAAAGCAGAGAATGTGAACAATTCGTAAAGAATTCGCAGAGAATGTGCGAATTCGTAACAAAGTCGCAATGGAACGATCAAATTCGATAGATTCAACTGACATAAATACCTCTAGGTTCTGTTTGTGGTTCTATTTGTGTGTATACAATTAAATAGCCGCTGAGCTCAGCTTTCTATGCTTTTCATCCAAAATACACTCCGTTTTTTTAGAGAAAAACACTTGATGAAAAAAATCTTTTGTCCCTGGTTTTTCTCATTTTTTAAAGAGCAATGGCTATATCGATTTCATTAATGTTTGGACGACTGGGTAGCATTGCGGGCTCCAATACGGCTGCCATTTTATTGGATGATCATTGTGAAGCTGCATTCTACTTATCGGGTTTACTTACCATAGGTTAATCTTTCATATACTGGAAATTCGCACAATAACTATTTGCTTAGAAATATTTCACTTATTTTCAGCAATGGGCGTACTAGCATTCTTCATTCCAAACATACACAAACGAGTAAAAAACTCTGACGAGCCTGACACTCGTTTAAGTATAGTATCATTCACAGGATCTGTGAAAAGTTTTCACTGAAACCCCTTTGAAGGAAAGAAGTCAAAGAATAATATTCAATAAATACATATCATAGGGATTTACTATTTCTAATAAATTCATCGCCAAAATTTAAATCATTTTTTTCTCCATTGGCTCCTCGTTAACTTCATAAAAATCGGCATTATGAAGATTTCCATTCGCTCAATGGACAATTGGACAAGCAACAATGGATTTGAAATTACCATTGAAACCTTACAATGCTTTACGATTTAATGCTAATTCTGGTTTGAAAATTCGTATTAGAATAAATGTATCTGTCAAATACTGCGTGTATCGTGAAAAAGCCATTTTCAATGAATTTGTTTTTTTTTTTACAAATCAGAAGTATTAATTATTGACCTTTGGAGAAGTCCATGAAAATCGTTACTTTGTTAAACAAAAAAGATAGCATTTCTCATCATATGAAAATTGTTTTTTTTTTCAAGACGGAGGTGAGATTTGGATTGAGCCAAACTAAATGATTTGATTTGTGCTATCACTCCCAAAGCTAATGTTCCACACTATTTTCTTTTTGCCAAGAGAAAAGTATCATGTATCAAATCACATCGACAAAGTTCGTTCACTAAGAAGTGATTAAATGCAGTATGAAAAGGAGCAGAGCAAAAATGGAAAAAAAACACCATTCAACTGAACTGTTACATATGTTCATTTGCGTCTTCGGTTTGTTGTTTTCGGTTAAGCATGCCGAAGTGTGAGTGTATGTTTCGGTATCGTGATAATATTGTGTTCATTCAACCACATTAAATAACGTGAACAATAATGCTGTTTGCTCTGCGTTCAATTCAACTGAGACCGATTATACCAACTGAAGGTATTCCTTTTCCGAACTCACAATGTGCTGTGTATTAATCATATACTGTCATATTTTTTCACGCTGGTGGCGCACCTAGCCCATGGATGGATGTACTATGGGTTAGCTGAACTATGTAACTGAATGTCAAGTTGGTTGTGCATGAATTTTGACAAAACTTCTGCGGCCATCACCTAGTTGCGCCACATATCACATCGTTCCATAGACATTGTGAGTTCGCCTTTTCTTTTCGTCTTTTTCCCCTTGTTATTGTTATCGTTCGAATCGAATGTCTTGGTTTGTTGGCGAAAATAGCAGTAGATTAATCAAGCAAGCGAGCGAGCGAGTGAATTCAACTGTGAGGCAGACAAGCTTATTAAATGACAAGTGTGTTTATCAGCTCACATAATACACCTTTAGTCGCAATGTCTCCAGGCGTATTTATTCTAATGAGATTATACTACAATTACGGAACGGAAAAACGAGGAGCTGAAAAGAAAGATACAGAAAGAGGGGAGCCGAGAGAGAGAGAGAGAGAGAGAGAGCGAGAAAAAAAAACCTGGCGTGTATACATTAGTTTCTTATTGGCAGGGACGTCTTCATCTGTGCACACATAAGGTTGTCGATTTACCTAATAAATCGAGTTGATATCGTGCGAAGAAATAGGCAACCAAACGGGAAATGACTTTCTAGGTGCAACAAAATTCGAAAGGAAAATGATAAAAATTCGAAAATTGTCAGACGAAACATGAACGTTTCAACTTGGAATATCTAGTTTCAATAATATTTAAAATTAATGATGCAAAATATTAGCAGCGATATAGAATTTGAGAAAAAATCTTGTTCAAATTTTCGTTCAGATTTTTCTTTACTTTTCTCTCATTCAATTCCAAATTGGATTGGAATTTCCAATCTTTTGCTGACCGAAAACACATCGACATCTTTAAATAAAATTTCGATTCATTCAAACGCCACAATGCGATAGTGAGTTTATAATCAACTACTTAGTATCACGTTATGTGTGTGTTGTTGTTCCCTTTTCTTCTTTTTTTTTTCCTTCCGCGTCAAAAATGACAATCGATTCTCTGTACCCATAGGAAAATAGTGTCGCTGTTTATAGTGAAGTTCTTCTTTTCTGGCCTTCCAAGTGAATTTATTGAGTCGAGGTGTTTATCGTTGTTATTTTGTATTTCCAACTGAATGGATATGCTAATTTGAAGCCTCGTTTTTGTTACGCAGGTCCAAAGAATAATTTCCATATACACACATACAAATTTTTTTTCCGATTCAATTCACCGTTGCCTGTGCCATTCAAATGTACAATGACACTGAGTTCATCGCCTGTGACAGTGCAGTGAATGTAAAAATAACCATGTAGTCTCTTTCATTCTCAGTCATGCATGATTTACTTATTGAGTGTGTGTGTGTCTTTTTTCGATCATACAAACGATGTCTATTCTCTGCATCGATATAATATTACACGAAGGTGTCTTTTGTCTGTTCTTCCTGGTACATCGAACGAAATTATCACATTTGTTCACGTTCTCTGGAATCGATAAATAAAAGAAGTAATCGATTTAGCGAAGACAACGAACGAATGGAATTAAGAGAGAGACAATGGGAGAGAGTGTGGGGATTCTTTGCAAGACATACAATTCGAAGTTACCGATACTAAAAGGTAAAGCTGGTGTTATTGGAAATTGCTGCACAAAAATCGCCCGAAACCAAATCCACGTATATATTCCAGATTGCATCGTCTGACATCGTTTATTAGATTATGTGTGCTGCTTCCTTTGGGAATATACATCAAAACACGACCAATTTTCATTGTTTATTCATGGACTTTGAACATTGTCTTTAATTTAATTTTCAGTTTAAATGCAACAATACATATGATACAGGATACAAGATGAAATACTATAAAATAAATTACTAGCTACAGAGGCAGACACGAAAATAATGTTTTTTTCTGTTTACATTCTAATCGTTTAAATACTATGAGCAAAGGCCTGGGTAGAAAACGTTCATCTCCAGTAGAACTCCAAAGGTGATGCAAACAACGTAGATACTTATGAGCATCAGACCAACGGTTCGCTTGAGCCGATACTTGGACAATGTAAGTACAACATACAATGCGATAACAGAGAATAGAAGTAATAACATGTTATACTCAGTACTGTACGGATTGAGTGCAATCGATGCTTTTTCTGGGTTATTTCGATTGATAATATTTTTGATAAGCCATGGAATGCCGAGCGACATGAGAATGGCTAAGGAATTGGCACCGAGTGAGTTTGATACGCCGACACCACCTTCGTTCTTGCGAATCATCAACACACTTGATATTCCTTCTGGCATACAACCACCTGCGGCTAGGAAAGTGAGGCCCATCACAGCATCGGGAATGTTGAATGTAAACCCTGAAAACGTGCCAATGCGACACAAAATACACAAGAAATGGGATTTAACTCAATTTTCAAGGTCGAAATGTGAAAATACAATTTACTTGTGAGTCTGTTCGCAGACTCTATCACATTCACTCTTACACACGAGACTTACCAATGACAGTCAGCATCCAAACAATCATGTACGCATTCAAACCGATCCACAAGATGCACATTACAAACGACAGTGGATACAGTTGGCGATATGTTTTCGGATTCGGAATGGTAATGGTGAGAATTGCTTTGATAGGCCATGTATAAATCCACCAAATGGTTTTCAAGCGATTGGCAATGGGTATACGCCATAGACTTTTGCGCTCTTTTTTCACATCTTCCGTGCTCTCGCTTTTCGTATAAATCA
This sequence comes from Sitodiplosis mosellana, assembly GCF_009176505.1. Lineage (NCBI taxonomy): Eukaryota > Metazoa > Arthropoda > Insecta > Diptera > Cecidomyiidae > Sitodiplosis > Sitodiplosis mosellana. Next base: position 761,996 of record NW_022595247.1, on the reverse strand, counting down.
TAAAAATCGGATTGTTGTCGATCGATGACTTTGATAAAGTGCGTTGAAATTGGTCCTTCTTCGAAGTAATATTTGCCTCTTTGGATTTTTCGCACGGTTGCGGCGACGTCGCCACCACAATCGCATCTTGCGGCTGCTGGTGCTGTTGTTTCTGTTGTTGCTGCGTAAAATTCTTCTCAACAAACGACGATGGCAAATCTATGGAGATCAGCATAAAAAATGAATCAGGATACAAATCGGAAATTAGAATGTATATTGAAATTGTCTTCTGTAAATTCCGAATAACTTCTTCTCCCTCTCGCCCACTCTTCCCTTGCACACACACACACACACTTACCATAGCTCGTAACTCGGCACAGGCAACAATTCACCGTGTTTTCCAAAAACCATTTCATCCATGGCATTATACGCTTGTTTTGGAACAGTATCACGAAGTAGAGGAAAAACAGAACAACCATTGTGATTGTTTCACCTAATGTGATTTGATTATCCCATGCAAATGCGATGAGCAACAGAATATTCGACATATACAACAGCGAATCACGTGTAATTGGCCACCAGTCAAGTTGTACCGGTTTCGATGCTGCAAGCGATGCTACTGCAGCCACGCCTAGCGTATTGAACATCAATGAACCAATTATGGTACCGAGACCAATATCCGATTCCGTAATGAATGTACTGATAACATTCGTAAACAGTTCTGGTGTGGTCGTAGCGATGGCCATGAACGTTGCTGCTGCTAGATCCTAAATTCAAAGCAAATAGAACACCAGACTTGAGCAAATGTACTCGTTCAATCGTTCATATAAACCGCTGATCGTGTACATTTTACATTGCATGCGAATCAGACAATGTGGTCAATTGGCTGAAGGCGATTTTACTATTGAGTTTTGAATTATACGCACGGTAGAAAAGCTGTTTTGATTGGAGCGATTGATTTTATTCTGTGCGAAAGAAAATCCACTACAATTCAACCAAGTCCATTGGATATATCCATTTCATCAATTTCGAATTCAAATGATCAAGTGGAATAACTCAAAGAATTGATTGCATTTCAAACAGCATATTTCTCATTTTCACGTGCATTTTTCAGATTATTTTCAAAGCACACAGAGCAGTTCTCTTAAATAAACACAAAAAATATTGATTGACGTTATTTAAATCATCATATTGGAAGAATGCAGAAAATCCTTCAGCCAAATGCTATCATATTTACTAAGTAGATTATGGCCTAAATTTAGCCTTATACTATGTTATTGTGAATTCCGACGCTAGTTCGAAACGAAACAACAACAATTGGCATGAATAAAATTTGTTATATCAAACCTGTGAGATGTTCAGATCATCACAAATACATTCGACAGATGGCAAGAAATAGTCATTGCATACGACCGCCAACAGTGTAAAAAAGTAAATAGCACCAATTATGTGTAAAACGATAGCACCGTGTAATCGTTGTTCGTCTAGAAATCGAAGGGGAATTTTTAAAACAAAATCAATACAATTAGGTTTGAGCGTATAGAATTTCGATGAGGGGGAATTACCGGTGAATAAATCTTCGGGGAAGTCGTCCATCGACGACGAATTGTCACACACATCTTTCGACGGAGGAGAGAGAATCGCTTGTGAAATATCTTGACCTACGAAAAAAAAGACAGCGGAAACATATTTAGTACTTGAGCCATGGAATAGATTAGAAATGAAGTTTAACCATAAAAAAAAAGCAGGAAAAAGCGATTTGAATTAGTTTTGGCGATATCTGATTGTCCACATGTAATTTATGACACCAAGTAATAGCACTTTTGTTCTTGGAATTTCGTTCGCTGCAATTCAATCGTACTGAATAATTCATTATTACAGGTGAACATGTGTGTAAAGTGTTCGATGTAATTTTATGAACGTTTTTTAAGTGGAATATATCACATTCTCATTCTTCGATATCTTATCGAATAATACACGAAAGGGGAAAGCACTCAGTCTGTCACAGAACTGAATTGGAACGAATCAAAATGTTTGTATTTTATAAAGAGGTTGAGTGATTGAGCGAAAAACAATTTGTTTTAAACAAAAGATATAAATTTTGATTTTTTCGCAATAAATGCGATTTCGGTGGAAAAATGTTTTCCTAACATTCGAATGTAGATGATAGACATCACGGAATTTAAAAAAAAAACAACTCCAGAAGGCGCCGAGTTAAAATGCTTCCAAATAAATAATTTACGTGGAGTCGCAATTTTTTAATGTGTTTGTGTCTTCATGGCAAAATTGACTGAATAAAATAAAGGATAAATAATGTTTGACGTTTTTTCCCCTCTAGTTCCTTGTTTTGAATGGTTCGATTGAATTTAGGAGATTTGCTGGAGTGGGAATCGATACGGGTAATTGCGAACCTTAACGTAGTCATTGCGATGCAAACATCAAAAATGCCCGACTCGGTAGCGGGGGAGCATGAAAAATTGCATATAGACAAAATGTCTATGGTGAAGCGCTTCGCTTCCACTTCATCATAAATATTCAATATTGTCTCGGCGCCAATAATTGCACGCCTATAACAACGAGGCGTTGTAAAATGCGGTCGTTCTATTTTTACGAAATTCAACTCAGCAAATACCTTAAATCGCATCAATTTTAAATTGAAAACGGAAAAATACAACTAACATTGCTGTTTCCATGAATGGCCGTTTAAAACCACGAGTAACACAGAGCGAGCAAATACCATAAATAGCAAGTATGTTTTAAATGGCACGTCGATTTATAGATCAAATAAGTCGAGCCACCTCACATAAATCAAAGCACGCAGTTTACGACTTTATGAGACGAATGAATGGCATAAAACAATAAAATAAGATACACAAGCTTCGCCAAATTGTTTTGGAAGAATTGTGTGCTTTTTCCTGTGCCCAGATGTCGATAGAAGAAGAAAAAAACTGAAAATTTTCCAAATACAAACTCGGTTCGCGTTTAGAACTTTTATGATTTTTGGAAAGAGTCTTAGTGGCGGTTATCGCGAATTATTATGTGCACTTTGTTTATGCGATTTTTATGGGCGTTAAAAAATTGAATGATGCGGTGCAAAACATGCTTAACAACAATTTACACGCCGCTCAAACTTTTACACCGATGGTTGCTGTTCACACGAACCGAAGCGGAGCCCATTTTTATTGAAAAACTTTTTTGAATTACTCAAGTACAGGGAAAAAAAATTAACCTTGACTGGCCGGTACTGCTGCAGAAAGTATGGCAAAAACTCCGATTAATACACTCCATTTGGGTATCATGTTCACCACACCAGATCGATTTTATTTATTCGTCGATATTTTTGCTTCGTTTTAATTTCGCACAGAGGTATGACAGTTTCCCTGCTAATCACTGCCCGTTTGAATCGATTTCTTTTATTGTTGCTATATGAATCACAAATCGCCGTCCGCTTAACAGCCACCGTTATTTTTTTTTTCACTTGGAAGCCCGTTTCACGACTGAAATAACTGATTTAATATTTCCGTAAAATTTCAAACAATTGACTTTGAGCCGCACAGAAATCAAATCTTCAACAATCATTACTTTAGCAATGATAAACTTCTTTTACATTTTATGCGAGATCCTCTTGACTCGTTATTACGTTTTATAAATAACCGAATAAAAGTAAAACGTGTTCGAATTATCATGCAATCGATTCAACTGATTAATTCAACTTATCGAATGACACTGATCTACATTGGCGGTGAGAAACACATAAGTCATTAAATTTTGAATGGAATTTAATGCAAGCACGATTGGAATTTGTTAACGATATTTGGTTAATTCGATGAACTGGATATTGAAAGTTATTCCGAACTTTTGGAAAATTGTTCAAACCGACCGCTGATAACTCGTATATTTGGACTATATCTTCTTTTTCATTGTCGATTTGAAAATTTGATATAGCACTTAGTTTCGATTGCGTCAAGAGCGGCAAAACAATAAATTATCAATTTCGATTGACAAAGTTCCTCTCGAAAATTGTTAGTCGCAAACAGCCAAGTTCGAGAGAGAAACTCTACACTCGCATACACACGGCACCACGGAACAATCGACAGTGAGCTCACCATGCACACACTGGGGCCTGAAATATAATGAGCCGATGTTTTGTTATCTTTGATAAGCTAATAAGTGAATAATAAACGGTTTAACAATTTGGAGCCAAATGTAAAACAATTAAACGAAATTCAAAGTCAAACCATTTCAACTGAAAGAGCTGGGGAAAAAGTTTCATGCTGTACGAGAAATGTTATGCGACGACAAAACGACTAAACTTTAGTTTTTTTTTCTTTCACTCACTAATCTTCACACAATCACATTTATTGTTTACTATCTGTCTAATCAACTGCTATCTTTGATACATGCTTTCGATAACATATTGAGAACACTTCACGGATATGTCACAAACAAGCAACTGTTTCCAGTTCAGGTGCATTGTATTTATGATCAGCTGATGTAAACTGTAAAACGGTGTTCTAACACAACGGTAAACTAGTCGTCATACGCGATAAATTAGATCTTGTCAACAATATTGAGTAGTTTTGTGACAGGTGTAATTTCGACCAAATGTTATTGGTTGTTTTGTTATGACGCAAAATTGTATCTGGCTGGTTCCGAGAACACTTGAAATGTACACTTGGAAAATAAAAGAATCAAATTAACAAAATTTCGAAATGCACGGGTACAAATTGGCTGATCGATCAGTGATCACTCTCACTTTGATTTTAAACCATTGAATGGTTTCGAACGAATGTTTCATTTCTAACTGGTCAAACACACGATCACAAAGTAAAGACTCTCTGCTCAGCTCTACTAGAGATCCAACAAATCGGCACAGGTCACTTTTATTCGAAACGATTCAAATACGGCGTCAATTATACAAATAGATCAAACCGAGTAAAACAAATAGCAAACTGTTGAGAAACAATAAAAATAAACGAAATCCAGTGCTCTTTTGTGTATTGCATTTAATCTGTGGATTGAGTCACTTCACCAGAGAATGAAGTTGATTCAGAGTAATTCCGGCAAAGTAATTCGGTCAAAATCCCCCTGAATTTTGATTTTTTTTTCTGTCAATTTTGTCTCGTGTTTCCAATCAAGTGACAAAAATGTTTTATAGCTGGATATTACCGTATGGAATGTCATTTTTATTTCATCTTTTATTCTTCCGTGTATTTGCTTTGTATAGAATAAGCGCAATAATTTTATTGTTTAGCTATTTCAAAGGTACATAACAGTGAATACCCAAGTGATGAATTATAATACGAAAATAGCTCAATCAACAACAAATGGGGGATTCATTTGATGTATCCACGTACACAAAGACACAGACACACATTTTACGAATGAAAGTTTTCACTGAAACTTCAGAAGTTAAGTAATGAAAGTCTCTGAATTGTTTACAAAGATTGTGTACGGGGTGACATGTGCCATTCTATTGCATCCATATACAACAGCACTACGCACATATGCATGTTTGGCGAAAGATTCTTCAGCCGGAACACCGGCAACTAGATAACCAGCGTTGCGTAAGCAAGATGGTTACGTGTGATGAGAACGGTTTTCAATTATTATGTAAATACGAAATTTATAGTTTGTCTTCGTCGCCATTCGCCGTTTAGTTTATGTTATGGTGCTTCATTCGTCCAGTGTTTAGTTTGCGTTTATGTTTCACCGAGAATAAATCAAATTTGATGCACGGAAGTGTATCAGAAATGTGGAGATGTGTGTGTTTGCGGCGCACACCCGCTTTCTGGATACAATCCATTCTATTCTCTCATTCCGCCTCCCACATCTTTGGACAAAATCAAGTTTAAACTAATTTTCAGTATGAGAAATTTCGTCCGGTTGCGAACGGCAGAGATATTTGCGAAAATTAGTAAATTCACGAAATACGGTGCACGGGAAAATTTCGGGGCATACTAAAACTTGATCCATTTATGAAATATGTTTTCGTGTGCAAGTCGATGCAATTCCATTTTCACTGATTCCGGGTGGAAGTGCTCTTTGGCCCATGGCTAACCATAACTCGCGCCTTAGTTAAATCGTCATTCAAGTGGTTGACTAAATCGTTTCCGCAAAACTTGATGGAATAAACTGTTCAAAATAGATTATATTAACATTTCGATTGAATGACACGTTTTTAGATTTTATCAACGTTGATTCGCAATCGATTGGAGCTTAGTGCGATAAAAGCGACGCGTATCGGAATCGATATAAAGACAAAAAAGAATGAGGTAATTAGTTTAGACATCAGTTGCTGTTTTTTCCACGCGGGTCGTCAACTATACGTCTACCAGTCTTCGTGTAATGTCGAACGTAAATTTGGTTTATGAATTTTCATCTAAAATGATGGCTTTTGATAAATGCAATCTGCCGCTATAGAAACCAAATTCAATTAGTCGATGAATTTGGCATACACTCATTCTCACTCACACGCGCGCATAGCGAGAGCGAGTGAGAGAGAGAGAGAGTGAAAGAGAGTAAACCAAGATCAAAAATGTCTGTTTGTGTTTATGGTTAAGCAGAGCTAAACATGCTAGTGTGTACCGCTGTGAGGTAAAACTGAATTCGATTTGCGGTTATAGATTTCACATTTCAAATCAAAGATATTCATGGTATTTTTGCCGATAATGTTCAACAACAAACCGGGAAAATTATGAATAGCGATAACAAAATTCGGATTGCGGTTTTTTTTTTGTGTATGGTGATGCATCTGAATTAGAAGCGATTGGCATTAGTATTCAAATTGAGTTATTTTTGACATAACCATTCACATAGTCGGAATACAAAATGCACGAAGCAAGCTCACAATCGAAATTGCTCAATGCTCATTCTTGACCTTCGGCTCATGAATATTCTGACGAAAGTTGAGAACATTCAAATGATGTGCAAACTCGAAAGTCTATTGTTTTAGTCTTCTTTTTTTTAATTCTTAATCACTCATGGTTAAGCATGGCAAATATTTCGAATTTGAATGCATTCATATGGAGAAATTATTTGTTGTATCCCATATCCCAAGCACACACAAATGAATAATAAGTGTGTTCGTCGTCGTATCTCACGTCTCATTACGATGGCGTTCGCTTGTGATGTGTGAATTATTGAAGTGGAGCCGCGAAATTGGTGCGAGCGAAACCAAGGGAACTTTCTTAATTGTTTCATGAAACCCAGATAAATAGAACTTAGACGGTCTGAAGCCACCATCCCCGTGACATGTGCAAAATGAGAGCAATTTTGCATCCCAAAATAACACAATCTGAAAATTGGAAAATTGGATTGAATAATATAAACAGTGTGCCGAGTCGTGGGTGAATTTTCGGGTCGAACCACCTCAAAAACAAATGATTAGTCAGAAACATGCAAGCTGTGTGCCAAAAACCGCATCACGAAAATGAAATCACTCGTTCTCGATTTTCAACGGGCGTGATTTTATTTGCCATTTTCCATGCAGCGCAACAGAAGAATGAAAATCAATATATTTCATATTATGCCATCGCTGTCTACATTTTGCCCTACAATGTACATTGTACAATCATATCTTTCGCTGTCTGTGCAACAATCAATTTCTATCAAAATCAGTGATGCAATATTGTTGTATGGTGCTTCCTTATTTCGTGATCCATATGTAAAATGCACGCCTTTGTCAGCGTCAGCGAATGTGCGGGTGAAGTGCTCAAAATGTGATAACTGCAGTTTGGAATTGAAATATTCTTCTTCGGAAATGAAAAAAAAAAGAAGCGAAGAGCAACTTGAAACACATTGAAGCAATAACGTTCTTTGTATGAAGATTCAGTAGTCTCTAGAATAAATTCGTATGAACTTCTCCGTTGAATTGAGCTTCCCCCATTTTATTCTATACACTGCAAATTTGTTTGATGGTGCATTTGACGCGCGGAATTTTCTGTGATGGAATTTACATTTTAGTTTGTTGATTTCACTGTGAATGGCTCTGGCATTCGTTTTTGCATTTTTATCTGATGTATGTGTCGTATGTGTGTCCTCTTGGATTCAAACGCGATGCATTCGCTTCGGGATTGGAGTGGAGTGGAGCGGAGCGGAGCGCACGTGAGTGAGCTTTATTTTCATTTATGGATGCTCTATTTATATGTACAATTTTCCACTTGCATAAATACAGATTGAAAACATTTTAGCGACTATTGTGTCGTGTTGTTTTGAAGTTGCATTTCTCACTTTTTTGAACTATTAGTGTGTTATTCATGTTCATTGCCTTTATTCAAAATTGTTGTGCCATTGTGTCAAACACGAAAAATACAACTACTTCCGTGCATTCTTCTCATTCCAAGCACCGCGTGCGCTATGCACTCGCATTCATTGTATGTAGAACAGAGAGTTAGCGAGCGAAACGGCGAAAATGTTTGTCATTTTTGATTGATCAACACATTCGATGCTGTGCTTTGGTGACACCATGACAATGCTGATTCTGTCTATTCTTTTCTGTCACACTTCGTTATGTTGATGTCATAGCCGTCGTCTTCTTTGTCTTCGTCGTTTTTCATTTATGCACAGAATATTTCAATTTTTTCATTTTAGGGAAAGGAATGAGCTCGCGCGAGTTCACCCAGTTGATTTTACAGAAAGCTTAACCGCTCGTTTCCTTCAATTGGCGGCAAACACAAGCAAAAAGTCACAACAGAAAAACGACGATGGAACGATGACACTTTGTGTACGCTGGCATCTCGGCAGAAGGAGCGCTGCACAATCTGCATGACGACAACACTGAAACCGAAAATAATAAATTGTGGTGATAAATTGGGTCAACATTTCATTTATCAACCATGATTGTGAGCGTTTGTGTGCGGTGCGATGGCTGTGCACCAAATCCACCGACCGTCACTTTCCATCGGAACAGAAAAGAAACCGTATACTGGAAATGAGCAGCAATAGGACGGGATTAAATGGGCGAAATCTTACTAATTGTGTGTAGAATTCAAGTTGGTACACTCATTTGAAGGACTTAATTTTGAAAAAAATGCCAGAGAATGGAAAAAAAAAGCTGAACTATACGGAAGTAGTGAAATGGGAACATGTTGTGAAAGATAATATCGTCACCTTTTTAGTTCGTCATTTGCTTTTGTAAGGCAAAACGTACAATTAAACCGCATTCATGACATCTGATGTTGCTTCAACGAACCACCACACTCTTGCGACGCTGTTCATTTTTCCACCAAAGACTGCATCGAAGTTTTGAGTCAAACGAGTGCAAGACGAGCGCTAATAAGCAAACTTTGTCGAACAGCGCTTCAATGTAAAAAACCAGGGGGAAAAAACCAACAATAATCATATTCTGATCTGCTGGCGCCTAATGACATGAGCGCATCTCAAACGAACGCATACATTTACTTGAACTCAATATCAGCTCCACAACTGAAAATGACTCGCATTTAATACACACGGAATGTAAATATCGTAATGAAACCACTGACAATTTTCAGCTTTCAAAAGTTTGTGCCCAGCATTTGTTCGTTGCTCTTTTTCGACTCGGCTACAGACACAAACCGTAAACGTAACATTCCCGTGTTTATTTTTCGCTTTAACGAGATACCGTTCTTTACAATTTTCATGAGCCGGCCTGAATAGAGCTACATTAGCAATTAAAACGAGCAACCTAGAAATTTGAATTCAAAAGAGACACATCACAGTTGTTTTTTTCTCTCAATGCTGTTGCTGCTGCCATTGCTTTATATGCGCTCATGTGAATGAATGGAGAGAGACATACGAGAAGGTCGAGCATCAAATTATGAATTTTTAAATGCGAGTAATTAAAATGCAACATTCCAAATCAATATTGAATCAACTTTACAACTTGGGAGACACAGTCGCATTGAAAAAAAAAGTTATGACTTTTTTCTAGACTCCATGTAGCAATGTCGGTACTAACATCGCGCTTCATTACGATACGCCTCTTATTTAGTTGCGGGTCTGTGTATTCTCTTTCAAACATTTCTCTCACGTTCAGATGTGCATCAGGATAAAATTCAAGTGAGAGAGAAATGGCATGTATTTAGTTTCATTAGATTTGAATGCGCTAGAAAGAATGCGGCTCCATTTTTCTATCAAGCATTTGCCGTTGGAAATCTGATTCGAAGAAGCCACCGATCAAAATGAAACTAAATTGTTTGGTTTGATGATTACGTAACATCGGATAATTGTGTATATTTCGCAAACTATTCATGTTGCATTTTTAACAGGAACATGACACGTATTTCATTTTCATGTTATAACAAAATTTGATTCTGCTTCGACTTGCGATGCATTTGTTAAACAGAAATAGTGAATGGTGTGAAATGTTTACGATAAAATCATTGTCAAAAACATAACCAGCAAACCGACCTATGATATCAACATACCTTGATCATCGTTCCTTTTTTAATTGAAGAGTACATTCGTCAACGATAAAATGGATTGGGCGCACGAAATACTGTATCAAAATCTGAGAAAAAAAAATTAAACTTTTGTTTCGATTTTCGGCTGTGTTAAACTGTCTACATGGGAAGTTTGCATAAAAACCACGAAGCGCGACTGAAATTGCATCGGTTTATATGTTAAAATGAACACATGGCCGAAACTCGGCAAGAAATTCTTCATTAAAAACGTCGAATTGAAGTTGCTGACAAATTACAGTTCAGTGTGATTAGCACTATAGTGCAAAAAATCTAATTTGATTTCATTTCATTAAACACTTGAATGTATGTGTAATTCAAACTTTGACAGGCGAATTTTTGGAACAAATCGTTTTTTTTTCACAGCCACAAAAAGGCAAATGACAACAAAGTTTTGGTAGCATGACTAAAAAAATGAGCTCCATTTTCTAATACCTTGTGCAAATATTTGCTCAAAAAAAACAAACAATTCCACGAAAGAAGATCAGTTCGAAACCATTTGGTTGGATAGAGATTTTCGCGTATCATTTGGCTCAAGATTATCATATTTGATTTTAAAAAAAAAATCCCAGAAAAAAGCGGTTCCAGCTTGGTCGCATACTTTTGTTAAAATAGTTGAAATGTTGTCGTTGGTAATCCTCAAAAATCCTCGATGCGTGTGCGCGTTTAATAAAATCCTAATGTATTCCGGAAATGAATATGACTCTGGAACGATAATGCGACCCAGTTGGTGCGGTGCAATTTGTGTATAATGGCTGTGTGTGTCTCCCGCACACACGAACACACACAGGCCCATGGAAATAATCAATAGAATGTTGCAAAGTTGATCTGAAGTTGGTTGAAAAAAGGGTTAGTTGGCTGGTACCAACCGTGTACGACAGCAGGGATTTTGATGACTCGAAAAATATTGAGCAAAAGGCGTCCTGCATCCGACAATGCAACGCAATGGAAAACTCAAATTAATGAAGCAACATTGAAATAGACAAAGTAATCAAATGTTGCAACAGTTTTGGGGATGAGAAGCGGCGTATATCCATATATGCGTATTACACTTAGCCACCACATTCCAGAAGAATAACCGAATGTGATTCGGAATGGTTTGCAGTGTGTCATGCAAAATGACATTCATCGAGGTTTCAATAATGAATATCTTTTAGCACACATGGGTGTTATTTGAATTTACTAGCATGTTTGACGTCATATCTTGCTATCATCATTATACTCGTATAAAACATGGAAATGCTTTTATTAAGCGAACTCTTCTACACACACCCACATGCATAATCACACCCTCACACAAACATACAAGCACATACAACACACACGGAGAGATTTGCACACTCACACTCCCCGAAATATAGTTGAGCTCTATCTCTTCGCTGCCAAATTTGAAATATGCTCCCCGGCAACGAGGCATGACAACACGTTAGACATTGAATATTTAAAGTAAAACCCCAGAAGATAAAGTGGCAACCGAAAAACATTTTATAGTTAAATTGTGAGAACAGATTAAATGTCTGCTGTGTTGCCTCTGCTGCTGCTGCTGCTGCTCTCGATGTGAACGAGCAGCACTAAATCAATTCCAAAAGCTAAAAGACGCGATTCTCATGGATGTATACTTAATGTTTGTATGCCTGCGAACACTATTACCATCACCAAGGATTCGTTTAGCGGCAAACTCAACCATTCACGTAATCAGTTTAAATAAGGCATGCAATTTTGCCATTTTGCCGGGCGCTCCGGCATCCCTTTCCCACCTCTTTTGCTCTCAGCTCTCACTCGCTTCGCAACTTATGTGCACTTAATCCTCTTCGCCGTAGACTTTCCACAACACTATTTCATTATCATGCGTAGCATTTGTTCTTGTTAAATGCAAATGCAGTTTCTTGTGTGCAGTGCTTTAACAACGTTGCTTGTGCATTTCAAAAGGGAAATTGGGTTTTTCATCCAAAATTCCTTCCATTTAATTAAGCTTTCGATTTTAAAATTTTAATTGTTGGCCCGCTTTTACCCGTGAATTATTCGCGTTATATGCGTTTGATGCGCAATCCCGCAATAGGCATACAATCTCACAAGTACTTAGCCCTTTGATTGTCAGTCTCATGCCTCTAATTAGGCAACATCTCTCTCTATCTCTCATTTTCTATAGAATATCAAATTAACGTTCACGCTCTTTTCTCTTTCTCTCTGCACCGAAACATTTTCTGAAAAGACATGAACGAAAATGGCATCACCTAGTTACGGACGAGCAAATCAAACATTCGACGAATAATACTCGCATTGAAGTTTATGGAGCGCAAATTACAACTCAAGCATCAACATGCGATTTTGCTTTTTTGGCGGCGTCTAAACCATAGCAGGAAAAAAATATACACTGTATTTCATGCGAAAATCTGATTTGCACATTTATGAAAGACGCTTCACGAGAGCGAGAGAGATGATGTATAGAAAAGTATGGCTCACATACGATTTGTATTTGTGTGTCGGCGAATATTTAACAGATGCATGCAAATGAAGAAATTGCCGTACACACAAAAAAAAATTCCCATTGAAACTGGAATGAACCAAAAATTACACAACATTTACTACACGATCCTTTTTTTTTAATTTTTAGATGAACCCACTGTTAATTTGAATTGACCGGTCATTCCACTTGAACTTTTTTTTTCACGCATACCAAGTTGGTATTACCAACCACTCAATGCAAACACTCTGTTTTTCGAAGGGTTAGCTTCATTCACTTTTTTCGAGAGTGGTTTTTTCTCTGAACTGAAATTCAGAGTTATTAAATGCTTTTTTCCGCATTTTATCTGCCATTAAATTCGATTTGGTTTCGCCTCGAACAATTGATATAAAAATGATGAAATGATAAATTTTTCATTAATAACCTGAATTGAGGTGGTCTCTGGCAATGGCCACAAATGAACTTTCAAAGTAACAACGTCACACATACACTGCATACAAAAGTAGAGTGAACGTCACACATACACAAGTAGAGTGAACATGAATTACATTCCAACTGAAATGGATGAGTTCATAAGATCCGATGCGAATGATTCATTTATTTTTATTTTGGTTTGATTACAGTGATATTCAACATGGGCAAATGGATCGGGAAAGGGAGTGAGAGTGAGAGTGAGTGAGTAAGTGAGTGAGTAAAAGGACCAATTTGAGGTTGAATATCGAATCGCATGATATACCAGTCGTGTGTGTGCGTGTGTGTGTGTGTCTTTGAGTATTCCTTCGTATTTTTATTTATCGCAGTCATTTCCTACACTTCGCTTTTTTTGCACGCTTTTCGTTTCATTTTTATTCATAATCATTTTTTATGCATCCGTTTCGATGTAAGAGCGAAAAGCGGGTCAGTTCCCCATCTCCTCACCCATATTATAGTGTCAAGTTTAAGAAGAAGTGTAATAGCGTCTGATGGCATTTGAAATATGTTTAGGTTTCATGGTGTCGCATGTGTGAATGCCATGTCATCGTCAAACAAAAATTTATACATTACTCAATGTACTTTCGACGCAACACAACTCGGTGAGCGAAAATAAAAGACGCTAGAAAGAAAAAAAAAATCATCATCGTCGGCAGGACAAAATAAGAAAGAACTAAAAGCAGAACGCATCCGAACAAAGTTCCGTCGACGGTTAGTTTTGTCTGTTTTCATGTCCGTTTCAATCAATTATATCGTCCGGTTCAATCATTTATCATTTTCATAATACGTATTTTCTTATTATGTTCGCTTCGATGGCACGATGTTTGAATCCTTTTATGGGCTTGCAAAGTCTTAATACGAAAATGAAAAATCCCTTGGTCACACCACCACTATCCGAGAACCGGACGGTTTTCACAACACCATGACTTTCGAAAACAAATCGTTTATTTCCTGTGCTAGCAGCTCGTTTACTTACTCGACCGACCGCCGTACATACTCGTACGCTACATATTTGGATAATATTGAAAATATGCTTTGATTTGTGATTATTTCATAAATATTTGCCCGTTCCAAACAAAAAAACACACACACACACACCGTGAAATCAATAAAAATGATGTTGAAGCGAACAACTTTATAATTGGAATTTTACGTTGTGTCTAGGAAATGAAATTATGCCGTAGTACAACATACAACGACGAAAAATTGGCTCTTTTCTTCGGGCCGATTTGTATGAACACTAGAATCGCACTCCGAAAAAGCCGTTAAACGTCGACGTTTTGAATCGAAGCGCTTGCGCCATGTTCAAATCATTTTCCCCTCAATCGAAGCAATGTGCATTCCGTTGAACTTTTGCTTTGGTTACACTGTCGCGATTGAGTCAGTTTTTCTTCGACTGTTGTGCCAACCGGACGCACTTTGGCTGGCAATCCGATATCACATTTCGCGATTTTTCTACAATGACTGTATAAAAAAAAAAGTTTTTTTTTAATCTTTTGATCCAGTGAATCGACTTTGATCTCAATTTGACAACAAACAAAGACGGAATCCAAATTGTTTGTACCAACAGTTCTTGGGAATCACAAACGATTTAGAAAAAAAAAATTATTTGTGAAACGACAAAAAATGAATTTAAATTGAAGCACAGGGAAAAGACCCGAATGAAAACGACTTTGATCAGTGAAAAGAGCGACCGAGAAAAGGGAAATTGGGTAAACTGTTCAAGTGCCTGAATTCATTCAAGTGATTCAGTGTCAAATGCAAGAACAAGCGAATAATGCAAATGGCCAAATGCGTGCAAATATTATTTTTGGCATTTACAATTTTAATATTGCCGTGCTTAAGTTCAAACACAAACACAATCAATATTCATTCAGAAAGATAATGAAATAATTGTATTTGGCTTCGAAAACTGATATGAAGCAAGTGAGTGTATTGTGCTAGCCAGGGCAAGCAACAAACAAACAAACACACAACATCGAATCGAATTAATAGTAAAATAGCATCAGAAGCCGTAGCAGTGTGCTTGCATCCAAATGGAATAAAGTGTTGCTCGTCGGCCAAACGAAACTGGATTAGGTGAACTAAATACCGTTATTTTGCGGGAATAGAAAGTTAGTATTTTATTTGCATGTATTTTCTTGAAACAATTTTCATGTATACGACGACGACGACGACCAAAAAATAACGAGTTCAGTTCATTGATCATCAATAATTGCAATAAATGAGAGTGCTGTGGCGTTTCCGGTTATGAAAGTCGATATTTAGCCACGAAACAAAAAACAATTATCGTCAAAGGAATAATTTTGAAAACAAAAACTTATTCAAACAGCGTATTTCTACTGTTTTTTTTTGGCAAAAAATTACAAAAGGAAAACACGCATTATAACTCATACATAATAATAAATTTGCCTTTTACTCGCTATTACATTCAATTCGTTCGTTGGTTGGTTGCTTGCTTGCTTGCTTGGTTCGTGGCACCGTGCTACGCGCCACTACCATTCAATGCTAATCTCGTCGACTGAATCGAAATCTCACTGTCACGCATTATTTCGCTGCCTAAGTTTTTCTGCTGTTGTTTTGTGTATATGCGTGTGTTTGGCAAAAGTTTGGTATCAATTGGCAATTCTGAACTGAAAACCTATTGAACCGACCTCGATGACGATTCGGCTGTGTTGCGGCAACGACGACGACGATGTCGACGACAAAAGATGAGAGAAGTGTGGGCAATGTGAGCACAGGAGGAGGCATTTCATTAAATCAGTTTGTTTTTGTTTGTCGTACCCGTTGAATAGGAAACATATCAAAGGCAACAAAATGAAATTTGAACGCTTTGAACGCTTTGAACCCCGAACACTGGTGAAAGTCAAACCATTTATTGAGTGCTGCTAACGACAGCCGCTCAATTCTTTTACCCGTTCTGTAGTAGTTAGGCAGGCTCTCCCAGTCTCTCTGCAACTCAAAACGAATCGAATCGAATCGAAAACAAACATCATTACACGCAGCGAAACAATGGCACGCGTGCCGAATGCCAAAGTTGTCTCTCAACAAGGTGTGTATTTCGTCTCATTTATGTTTCATTTGCGACATGCTGAAAATTCCAAATAGCATCATTGAATGATGATTTTCGTCGCTCGCACTCTCGATTTGAATCTCGGCTGAAGCGATGGTTTTTTTTTCTGGCGCTTTCTGGAAACATGTAGTACGTAGCAGGCGGAAGCGAGGTAGAAAGGGAGGTACAGAGAAAGAAAGAGAGCGAGTAGTGTGTGCGAATAAAGTAGTGATATTGCGACCTGGTAATAGTGTGAGAATGGCATCGAGAGAAAAATGAAAAATCGCAGAAATCACAATCAAACGCACAGAATGCAAATGACGCTTCAATGCTCGATAAATTGAACAGATCATACCAATGCATTATCACTTGTATCCATGGCCGATCGCTTTTTAGTATTCACACACCGAATATATGGTGGAGCTAGTTTACGAAAACGCACCGAACCAAACTGAACTGAATAAACTAATTACTATTTATAAACCCCCTGCTGATTGTACGAACCAATGGATTGCAATTGCATTTGGATGGTGTACATAAATTCCGTTTGCTCAGAGCAGCAAAACCACTCAGTCGAAATGACAGAAACTGTCATTTCTGCTTTTGGGCCAACACATTGCATCTGTCATTGAATAAGTCCTTACGATTTTCTGGTCCTAATAAATGGCTTCAGTATGGCATTAGTGTCCATGTTAATCAAAGAGAAGTATATACAACGGACAAATCCGAAATTGAAAAGTGAAACACAGTCTAAAGTTTATTCAATAGGACATTTAATTAACTATGCAGGAAATGAAAATTTTCCGTTCTCTTCGGTCCAGTTTCATTCCTTTTTCTCTTCAATAAGTTATTTTTGCTTGACTCAAAGTTCGAATCAAAAAGTAGTCCCCCATTTAAAATGATTATTCGATAATAACCAGGTACCATTATTATGAATAGTATCGAGCTACTGATTGTTTTAAGGTACATGTTTGCATTGAAATCACTTACTCTTTGTCTATGCTGGGGAAAAAAAATCTCAATCCAAGGTACCGAATACAAAACCGGATATTAAGACCCGAACATTCTTGCAAATCTGAATTGTTCCAGACTATTATAATAATCGCTTTATTATTTCGAATGTTGAATATGGCCAAAGCGTTTAGTTCCCCATCTTTTTTTTTATATAGAGGCAACCTTGTTGATTATGCCAGGGTTTCACCACTAGTTTGCTCTTTTTCTCGCTTTGTTTCGCTTTTTTGCGCTCCATTGAATAAAATGTTATGATGAATATGTATATTTTTTGTCTGCTTCGCCTTTGCCCGAAAGCATCACATTGCTTCAATATTTCAAGCATGAATTTCCGAGTGAAAGCCAGAGCCGAGCAAAAGAGAGATACGGTTGAACAGTAAAAATAGCAATCAGGTATAATAAAAGGACATATTTGATAATATTTTTGTTATGAATGTTGTGTTGTACTGAAGCGCACTGGATCCAATTTACGCTACTTCATTATGTGAAAAAGAGGGAAAAAAAACAACGAACAACAGCATTGATGCCAAAGGAGAGAAGAAAAAAATGCTACCCTTTTTTCATTTCGATTTTGTTTTTATTTTCGTTTGTTGAAAGAGAGAAAAAGATACTATTTTTTTCCATCATTCGTTATTCGATTTGGGTATTTCTTTGTCTCTCTTTGCCGAAGTGCAAAGCAGATACATCGATTTTTGAAATATTTCTGTATTACCTTCCATTTGTCTTTTTTTATGTGCATCTCTTCAGTACACAAATACATTTCGACAGCCTCATTGCAAAAGTGAGATATCAGTTTGTAATTTTGAAAATGTCCCAAAAAATATCTTTCAAGATTGAAATTGGTTTACGATGGAATAAAATGGAGTAGACTTTGGCGTAAAAACCCTAGATAGAAAAACCTGGTTCAAAAGTAATTTCATTGGTATAGAGAGTCAAAACACAGTCATTTAGCACTTTGCTTTGATATGTAAATAACTAGATGTCAGTCGGTTTGATCGCAGTGTTTTGAATGACCGTGTCGACGCTTTCGATGGTGTGACTCTGCCGCAATATTTTCCGAGTGCTCGTATCAAAACTGAATAATTTAAGTATCGTAAACGTTATTTCGCTCTCTTTATCTCTCACAATCTACGTTTTGCCCATTTACCATCATAAAACATTGTACCTTTTATGATTTTTAGCGTTATCGGTGATATATTTCAATAGCTCTAAAAAGGAAATTCTTTCCATTTTTGCTCCCATCAAATTCGATGCGCCGTTTTTCAATTCGAAGAAGCAACAGAAGCACCAGCACCACCATAACAATATATTTCCATTTTATTTTGTCAATGTTTTCTTTTTTCCCTTCTATTTCGCTTTTGCATATTTATTCAACATTTACCGAGAAATATGCATAACAAAAGAATAAAATTGTTTCGTGAATCGCTCTAAAAAACAGATGTCAACATTTTTTCCATGCTTGATATGATGCTGATGTTTTTATTGTGAGCGAGTGTGTGTGTGTATCAATTTGGCTATTCTTCACAATTGTTTTTCGGTTCGTTTTTTGTGTCTCTCCTCTTTTTGTGTCGTTGGTCGTGAATCATGCATTGCAAAATAAAAGCTTGCTCTCTGTTTATTATGAACGTCAATAGCAGCAATTCGGTCTCTTCTAACGGCCTCATAAAAGGTTACCTTACATTTCAAACCGAAATTGTGTACAGCAATCGTCAAGTGAAACAAACACACACTTAATAAATTTCAATTGAAGCGACAGTTAGCTGATGTTGAGAGCGGCGCATTTCCTCCTGCCGAGCCCCAAACATACATATACACTCAGAGCGCGAATGTGAAAAGAGTATAAGAGAGAAAATGAAAAACGGTCCGACTGCTCATATTTCATTCATTTAATGAAAATAAATCTGAACAGTTTGTACATTTCTTTTTATATGCGCTTATGCTTTCGATAATATTGATTTCATCGTCGTTCTTTTTCTCTGTGCTGGCAACAAACAAACGACTTTTCGCTCGCGCTCTCACACACACATACGTTGCGCTCACCAAATGACCATAAATAAATGGATTCCATGCACGTTCATGGGTTTGTAATGATTTTAAAGAGAAATATTAAACGGTGGCCAGCCAAAGTCAGCTATCCATACGCTTCAACACACACACATACACACACACCATACCATCCCATCCCACAAGCACTATAAATAGCATCACATTTTAATCACATAGTAGTTTATTTTCAGCTCTTATCCGTGGCCGTGTTAAACTTAATGGATGTGCGGATCGAGTGTTAAATTTAACGTTTTAATATAGATTGGCTGTTCTGGTTAGTAGACAGACTTAAAACGCCAGCCTCACTGTTTAAAACACCATAATCCGGTTGCTTTATTAATTTTCCTAACGGTATAACACACCATTTTTGAAGCGGCTTACATGTTCATTGTTTGCGGTTCTTTTGTGGGTGTGTTTTAAAAACAACATTTGGTCCGTTCATTCTTAAAAACGGTCTTAAAATGGCCTTAAAATAGCTTACATTGTCTCATGGAATTATCAGACCGAGCGGATACAAAAGCATAATTACTATGATCACCGAAGAAGCCGTTTTTACTTGAGCCATTTGGGTAGAAAGTGAAGCGTAAAATTCCAAGAATATCGACGACATCTTGCATTTCTAATTTTTCAGCCCGCTCATATCGTGCGTAAAAGTGTTTTTCCAAATGGAAACAGGAAAAGTTTTAAAAGTTGTGTCACCGGATGGAAAACTTAATTTTTCTCCATAATTTGAATATACGTTTTTGCTACAAATTCGTAGAGAAAAGACGCTCGTCTGGCAGATGCATGTATTTCATATATTTAATACGCTACTGCACATACAGTCTGTTTCAGTTCTACCCACTAATTTTCACCTGTGTTAATTCGATAATCAAACAAGTACTAATCCATTCACCCGACTTCGAGTTCTGATTCACATCTTACGCTGCACCAAAAAAGACACCAATTAGTGCACAAGTTTCAACTGTAAATTCCCATGCCACTCGTTTTTTTTCCTTTCACCATCCACAAAATGAACAATTTAATCCACCTCGAAAATTACATTTCGCTATGTCACGTAAGTTTTATTTATCAACTTCATTCAATTAGTTCGATGACTACAATCTGCCAGATGTCATGATAAAATGTATTATCTCCAACTTCATGCACTCATTCGCTTCATTCACAAGTAAACGTGTCAATTTTTGAGTTGTTGTGGTCGGTCAATAATAGCGATAATAATCGGTTTCGAGATAACGATTTCATTTACGTCAGATTACAGTCTTGACGGTCGACAAGGCTTGAGACACTTAATATTTAAGTTTAAGATTTTCAATGCCTTGAACCACTTAGCGATCTTTAAACATGAAAAGCGTCCATGTCAAACATCCAATTGTCTATATCTAAAATAGAAAAGCGCTCATTGAAAATTGAACATTGGACTGATTGCTCAGTGACTCGACACTATTCATTTAATGCGTATCATATTTCAAAATTTGCAATCCAATTCCCTTGATTCAAAGGAAAGTGATTTCACATCCGGAAAATTGACTCTCTCTCACTAACTTCGTTACGATAAGTTGTTACGTTTACTTGTCAAAGGTGCTATGCTGAGTGCACTCCATTCGTGTGCTTCCAAAATGGGCAAAACTTGTAGCGAACAGAACGTTTAATTAATAAAATTAAATATTTAGAATGAATCTTCAGCGAAATAGGAATGGACGAAAATGGGAGTGAATATTCCAAAGAGTTGATGCCCTATCAGCAGATTGCCAGGTTAAATTCGATTGAATGCTGCACTTCAAACACATTTCTCGGAGCACGATTGAAAATAGGCGAAGCTATAAAATGGTTATCGTGAAATAATAGGCAGCCATTAGATGCCATCGAAACTAGGCATTCAGCTTATCGATTCGATTGAAATTCCGTTTTGATGTCGGATTTTAATCGCTCAAATGGTTTTAGCTAAATCTCAGGGATACACAAAACGTTTATCATTGAAAGAAAAATTATCCCAAAAAACCGCCCACCTCTACCGCTGAAGCGGAAAAATGCAGCCGATTGTTGGATTCGTTTGAAGAGCACTGTGAAACGAGATACAGCATACGTGTGTACGAGATGTGAATGCTGAATGAAATCTCTGTGAACTGTGGGACTGCAATTTATTTTCTTTCGCTTGTCGATTTTTAATGAAGTAATTTCATTCGCAATAAAGCATATTTCGGTTAAATCCAATAGAAAATTTTCCACTCGTTTATCGTTTCATTCTGTTCGCGTTGTAGTTGAAATATTCGATTTCGGTTTCGCATCGTTGAATCCAATCAAATTATTTTATCAGACTGTGTGTATGATTGTCGTGATTCATTCTCATCCGCAAGGGATTTTCACTATTCCTCCTCTTTTTCGGTTCTATTGCTCGCTTTCATTCTTGCTCTTGCTTTAGCTTTCGCTTTTGCTTCAAGACAAAATCGTGTATTGTATTAATCTCGATGGTGGAATCAGTGGAAAACGGAGATCTGATTAAAATTATCGTTGTTTGTAATCGATGCATTCTTGATTACACTTGCATCGTTCGAATCATTTCACCAATTATACCGTTCAAATCGAGCGGTATTCTTCTTTCCACGTGTTCAACTCCGCCTTTTTGCCTGGTCACGGACTCCGATTTTGATACGTTTTTTTTTGGGTGAAAATTTTGTGAGATAAAATGAAATAGGACTCAACGTCAAACACAAATGCCCATCCATTTATATTTGAAAATGTTTTGCTATCTGTATAACAAAGGTCTTTAATCAGAACGATTCACATAAAAAATCGAATTAAATTGAACAACGGAGGGAAATTGAAAAATGGCAATGATAAAAAAAAAAACAATTTAAAAACGGCAAAAAAATGAAATGATAGCAAAAGGACAGAGAAAATCATAAAAAATGGGCCAATGGGCTTATACAATTACATTTGTTTTTCCAAACGAGGTAAACATTGCCCGTCGAAAAATTAATGAATGTTCCATCAAACGTAATATAAAAAACACTGCGCGGCAAAGTGTCAAATATCACACCATCAACAATTTGTCCATCAATCCCTGAAATGCGAGTCGCATTTGTTTGAATTCGATGAAAATTACGCCACAAGCGCCCGAAAATTCCCTCCTGCGTACCACAACAACTAAGCATACCATATTCAAATACACGAGAACATCCAATGATATCTGTGTTATTCAAGTAATTCGATTGTTTGCTGGCATTCGCTTTCCGAATTCCTCGTGACAAAATTAATTCCGTTCTCGAGAAGTCAGTCTCGACCAGGAAAAAAAAGGTGGAGAGAAATAATGATCACATTTTCATATGCATGAGAAAGCAATAAAATTTCTGGCGCTAGTTTTTGTCAGTCGACCGAATAGAGTCGACTCAATTGAAATATGAAATGACACACACAAAAAACGTGCAGTGAAAATGGCCCACAGTTAATTCCCAAACTATTGCTATTCAGAAGTAATGTGGAGAATTCGTTGTTCATTACAACGTCAAATAACAAAGCGCATTCGAAATGAAAACGGTGCGAATGAGAGAGAGAGAGAGAGAGCGAAAGGAAAAGCGCCGAGGAATAAAAAGAGCGAGCGCGCCCGTGGAAATGTAAGTACTTTTTATCACGCGTTGCCCATTGCCAGTCGAAAATGAAAATATGAGGATTTCCTACCCGACCAAAAAACAACAATCGGCTCGACTAAACCGAGAGAAAAAAACTTTACGACTCTTTCGCAAGGCATTAAAAATACGGTCGAAAATGATTTAGTCAATCGAATATAGAATGTATCGTTTCAGCTAACACGGGTCATTAAACATATCGAAAACACCAGAGAGAGAGAGAGAGAGAGAGAGAGAGAGAGAGAGAGAGAGAGAGA
>NW_022595247.1:705115-738638 GCF_009176505.1 Sitodiplosis mosellana | reverse complement strand
GAGAGAGAGAGAGAGAGAGAGAGAGAGAGAGAGAGAGAGAGAGAGAGGGGCATACCCGCATACGGGAGTGGCGGTGGTGACAGCGACGACGACGGCATGCAGAGAAAAATCACTAGTCATATATCTCATTTTATTTGCAATATAAAATGAAAAATTGCTCTTTTCACTCATTGAATATTTCGACCGTTTGTGTTTTTTCTCTCCCTTTCTCCCTGTCACTCTCTTGCTCTGGTCGGTGTATGTCCGACAACGCATTCGCTCAGCACGAAAAGCAATTGGAATGTCAGCTCGACCTATTCGTTATGCGTATGGGCCATGCTAACCTCTCACTTCGTCTTCATTTTCATTGAATTGGATTTTTTTTCTTTGTTGCTTTCGTTCGGATAGTTTCTGGAGGGCAAAAATGCGATGAAGAGGAAAAACTTCGACACTCTGGGAATGTTCCTTCAACAGCAGTGAAAAGAGTATGGAGGGAATGATGACATGAAATTGGCATCTATGTAATGGCAGCAATAATGTTTTCCGACACATTCATCTCGTTCAAAAAACAAAGCGTTCATTTTTCTATATATTTGTACCACGGAAAAAGAAGGAAGTGAAAAATGGGTTAGATTTGATACTTGTTCGCTTACCCTTTTGGGAGTATAAATGAGAATACGTGAGCAAACTTCAACACATTAGAGATAGCATGTTGCAAACCAGCTCAAAGATAAAATTGATTGAAGCAATGAAGGAAACTAAAAGAAGAGCAATGCGTTATATCGATGGAACGAAATCAAGCAAAATGAAGAAAACACGCAATAATCAAAACATTAATAATCTCGTAGCAACTGGAAAATTGTACAAAAATTTCATTTATTCGCAACGAGAAGTTCTCGTTGAGAAAATTGTAATTTTATGTGTAATCACGTGTATGCTGTGTCATGAAATTGTTTCTGGTGAAAAAAATGCGCTTTTCATCGCAAAGGATTGAAACAAATACATTTCATTCCTCTGTTTATGCATATGAGATTGTTGTGTTTTGTGCCGTTTTACCATTTAACCAGAAACGGAACCGAGTAGCAGAGCAGCAAACATGAGTTTTTACCACGAGTTATTGTTTTTAGCCCAAACCGGTATGTCTGCACACAGTCTCTCTCTCTCTCTCAACCGGCCGATGCAAATAACCAAGAAAATGTACGTCATGAATAAAAATGCCGCATAAATAGTGCGGTATTACATCACTTGTTGGAAATCTGAATTGCACAAATTAAATTTTCGGGCGAAATGAAATGAAGTTTAGTGAAATTCGTTTATATTTGTGTGTTTTTGTGCAGTTTTAAGCAATACATGTCGAATTATGGATCGTTTGATATGGGTGTATGTGTGCGTACGCGGCTGATTCGATTTATGATTTACTCTTTGCAACTGCTGTTTTTGGTTCGCCCCAGAGTAACAACAGTAACAAACTCATGAATAAATTTCCACTGAATCATATCACAGTCACTGGGGCTTTTGTTGTCATATTTTTTTCCCCTTCGCCGCTTTCTATCTCTCTCTCTCTCTCTCTCTCTCTCTCTCTCTCTCTCTCTCTCTCTCCTGTAATTTTTTTATACCATTCCAGCACCAAATACGTATAAAGAGCTGTTTCTGGTGTTTGAAAAAGAAAATGCCAACGCAATGCCATTTGAATCGACTGGGAATTTATTTTCGTGCATTTTCAGCAAAAGTGGATAAAAAATGTGACGCAAAATTGTCCCAAAATTGTCTGCCGTACGTACGTATGCGTCGTCGGGAGCATGTAAATATTTGTGTGAAACATTTGTGTTGTTTTCCAGCTGTAAATTGAATGCAAAACAAAAGAATGTTTCGAGTGGATTCGAGTCGAGTCGAAATCCAAAAGCTCTAACTCTCGTTCACATAGTTGAATCACGAACAATTGCCATACTTTACCGCCAAAAACAGCTTGCAAATTCCCAAACTGTGTGTGTATTGGCTCTCGACGAAAACGCACACAACAAATCTTGCGCTTCGTGCGAAAAATGTTATTGCATATTAACAAATTGCATCGTGCGTGAATGCTGGGCGAAAATAAACACGTGGTTTTATACGAGTCTCGTTTAATTAGTTTTGTTTTATGGTTGTGTGTGTGTGTTTTTTTGTTTCTCGCTAATCGTTGAACGTCGATGTGTTGCTGGAGTGCTCTTGCTCTCACGCACACCCTTCCTCTCTCTGTCATTCTTTCTCTCTCGCCTACATCAGAAAAGGCGTTCGGCTGATGGGTCCTTCTTTTGGAAACGCCATTACAACGCTTGTAAAAATAGTGAGAATCATTTTGAATATAAATGAAGAAACTTAAAAGATAAACAAGAGAGTACTTAAAATAACAAATAACCATGAAAAAGTTGGTCGATGGATCCAGTCTAAAGCGCAGCACCGAGCCATTTCTGCAAAAGTTTTTTAAAGCACGCGATGGTTGGATTTAAATCTCTTCGTTTTATTGTGGCCACGTTTTATTTTTCGATTTGCGCACATTTGTATACAGTTGATCTATGCATTAATCCGTGTGCATGAGCAAGCAAGCGAGCGAGCGCCCGCGCGTGATACCACATCAACGAGCAATTTGCTTTCGATTTAAAGCAACAAACATAAAGTCCCAACGCCGAAGATGGAACAAAAAATGAACATCACACTCAGCATTATTTGGCAATTTGAGTGGCAGTTTTGTGTTAAAAACGTTTTATATCCACCAAAAGAACGCCACTTATGCCGAATTGAATAGTTTGAATGAGTCGTTTTTATCCGTTCGCCGTTATGATGAACTAAACGAGATTGCACCGCATGATCGCTGTGAAACATGACAACAACAAAAAACGAATGGAAAATGTCCATTGGATAATTTTTAGTGTATTTTGCCATGGCGAATTTTCCACAAGGAATAAGAATAAGTGCATGCAACGTAGGCACGTACACAGAGAACAAAAAAAAACAACAACACCGAAAGGCATAGACAAAACCGACTCCAAGTTCAATGATATTTTTGACTATGAGCTCTTATGGCTGTCGTTGCAACCAATTGATGTGAAACATGCTGTTCAAACAAATTCTTTCGTCTTCAATTCACTAATAGCTATGATAAATGACAACATGAATCCCGCCGCTTACACATGCCACATGTGAGATGAACCAAAATGCAACGAATGAATGGGAACGAACGAACGAACAAGGGAAAAACATCACACACACACACACATGCATTCTTTTCTTACAACATTCTGATGTACATTCACTTTGAATGAAAAATGTACATGCAGAAAGAGGGAAAAAAACAGAACCAGTAAAGTGCCGGTTGAATGGGGAATTGTGCAGGCAGTGAGACGGGCACAATGTACTTCCGAGAGCACATGGAAATTTCAAGAACATGCTTTATAGCGTTTTAGTTGTTACATCCGTTTGTATAAGAGATTATGTGCCGTTTTTTTCCCTTTTCTATGTGTGAAAGCGCTTCGGTTACGATTATGGGATTCAAGTACAAATCGATGCAGTTGCTGCTGCAGCAGCAGCAGCCAGAGCCATTAAGATCTATGAAGAGCAAATTGACGGTATTATTTTCGTATTTGGAAATGTGATCTTTTCTTTTTCAAGTAAAGTACAAACTGTCATTGTGTCATAAGCACATATATACACACACACACACACACACGCGAAAAGCCTATCAAAATAAGGTAATAAGGATGTTTTCGAAACTTCTTCACAATCTCTCGAAAAATGTTTTCAATGTCGAAAAGTAAACACAGAAAATATGGAGATGGCAGTTTTTTTTTTAAATTGAAGCTCATCAAGCGTAATTACGTGACTCATGAGATATATAATTATTTACACACTGAAAAAAAAATGTCAACTTCATAATTTTCGTCCCGGTTCCGGTATGACAGCCTCCAAGCAAGCGCTCACTGATGCGTTCTTTTTATCTTCATTCTGTTTACGGTACATGAACATGAAAATATATTTTTGTCATGCCATCATTTATTCCAACACATGCGATGTCGTGTGCTTGCATTTTAATGGCAGCACACCAAAGGACCCGTTCGGTTATGTTTGCCCGTATGCCATCAAGCATTAGCTAGATGCGTGCATAAACAACTTGGATCACGTTTCAGAATTAATGGTGTTAAACGTGGCCAACGTGGGCTTTACTTCCGAACTGACACTCTTATCAGTTCTGTTTACTTTCATAAAACATCGCATTATTTCCCAGCTCTCTGCGGTTATTAATTTAACACCGGTTAATTATGAATGTGCGAAGTAGTTTCAGCAACAAAATATGTGGTATTTTTATCTGTACAAAAAAATGGGAGAAAACTGAAATTTTTGTCTTCTTTATTCCAATGCTGTTCTAATTTATGTTATACAAAAACTTATGCAATGGTCGTTTTTATATTCACTCAGCAAAAATTCCATTCTACAACTGTAAAGAATGTTACAAAATGATGATTCTACATTGTTCAATGCATTACAAGTACGAATAATTTGTAAAGCAGAAAAGCTTACAAATGATTCTGAATCAAACACTGAAAAAAGCGATTGACAAATACCGGGTTGGTATCCGAGTTGAATAATTCAAATAATCTTATGAATAATGCATGGCATTTGATGCATATCTTCAGGCGCACTTCAATTGCATTGTGGATCATTTTTCAGTCGATCAAACTTTTATTGCTCGAACGTACACAATATCCATCAATTGCATTACCTTGCCACCGGTTTCAGGGTTTTGCGCAGTGTTGAAGAAGAATAAAAAAGATTGTAGCTATTAGAGAGATAGCATCACGTCGAACATAAACAGATTTTCGCATCGACAGAGAGCATGCAGCGTCATTTCTCGAAATGTCATTTTTACGCTCTATAAAGTTTGTTGGATTTGTCGTGTCGCTTCATCCACTTCGAAAAGGACTTTCTTTCTCCATGACCTCCCTTTTTCTCTCGCGCTCTCGCTTGCACTCGCTGGTATTTATTCCAGTAATAATCGTTCTTTGTATCATCGTTATCTATCCACATTTTGTACACAAACACATCGGGTGGTTTTTTTCGACCCGCCATTCGCCCTGTAATCTATATTTAAAACGTATTTGTTGTCGCGATGGTTAGTCGTTGTAAAGTTCATCAATATCGACATTGTTAAATGTGAAGACATATTAACATATTTTTATCAGATCCACCCATAATCACACAAAGTGACAATGGCCGTATTATAGCAAGAAAAAACCCAGGTTTTTCCTCTCTTCGACAACAAGATGTAAGTCGATTGCCTCAAATGCGATGAAGAAAGCGAAGAATGGCGAATCCATAATAAACAATAGAGTCGAATCTAATAAAACCGAAATGCTCTTGAAGTGGAACAAAGGCGCACCATGACAGAGAGAGAAAGCTCCCGGTAACAATAACTTGGAGATCGATTGTTGGAAGTGACGACGGGAAAGCATGCCCGAATAGAAAATTATGATGACACCTTCATTATCGTTCTGTATGCGCTTCCCATTTTATCTCTCCCTGTGCACACGTGCGTGAGTGTATGTGTATTGAGCAAGCAAGCGGATGAGTCTTCAATGGAGTCTTCATTTCATCGAGAGCGTAATGAAATTTTGGAGTATCATCAAGGAGACAGGCAACCGCGTATGTGTGTAATGGGTTTACAATAGAAATCGTGCACTTTATCACTTCCACTACTTGTGCTGCTGCTGCTGCTGCTGTGAAAATTGATTCTGTCTGAATTTCATTCTGAAAGGATTGCAAACTGGTGTTTGAAATTAAAGAACTTTGTTTGAAAGTGCAACATAGTGAATTGGCGAGAGGAGAAAAACGAGACCGTGGTCTATTATGGCCGTAATAGTTTTCTTTTGCCAGAGAAGTTGCGCGCCTGTAAGAGGGAATTTTTTTTTTAAAGAAAGAAATCCACACTTAATTATCACAGACTATTCTTCTTTAAAAGAGAAGGACGCAATTTTCTCTATCTCTCTCTCTCTCTCTCTCTCTCTCTCTCTCTCTCTCTCTCTCTCACCATTTTCTCCCATTTCAGTTTTGTTCAGGTTTTGTGTTCTGCTCATTTCATTAACACCTATTTAGAAGATTTAATAATGTAAGTGATCGTATAAAATGTACTTAAAATGCTCCCGCTTTCTTTCTGGCTGTGTGCTCTTCATTTTGCAATATGCGCGTGCGGTTTGAGATATAAAAGAGCCGAACAACATTTGGCTTCGGCAACGTTTATATTGAGATAGCAAAACCAAATAATAATTTACGGTTTTTACAGTTCATGCTCGGCATTTTTTTTTAACAAGCTTCTATTCAATGGTTGTTGCTGGTTTTTTTCCAACACTCGCATCGTTGTAAATTGTTTTATTCATTGACGGTGCTGATTGAACAGCCCGCAGCGGATTGTAATTACTCAGACCATTGCAACGAGCATTACGTGCACACAGCAGCAGCACCGCCGCATTTGATTCTTATTGATAAAAATTCAATTTTTAAACGGTTGCATCAGCTGCAAGCGCTGATAAACACCATTGTGTACACACCGCATTTTTTTTCTCTCTCTCCATCCTGCTCGCTCACTTTTCATTATTATTTATTTCAGCTGTGGCCCACATTTTTTCTCCCAAACTTTAATACTTTATTTTGCGGTGCAAACGAATGACCAACTGGGAAAAAACACGTGCGATTCGCTTTCGGGCGAAAAATAAGAGAAAGGTGAAACGAACATGAAATCTTTATGACATCCGACCGTATTGCTCTCTCTCTCTCTCTCTCGCTCTGCCCCGTTCTTTTGTAACCAAAATACGGGCAACAAAACCGAATTGAATTAATTAAAAACTTCCGGTTCAATATTAACTGATATGATACCGTGCAGATGATACAAGCTTCATTGGGTTAATGAACTCGGCGCCCACATCACTATTGTATGCTGCAACAAAACATGACCTTAAAAGTTAAAATGAGTCAAACGACGAAATTGATTTAACTCTATCATTCAAATGTCCATTCGATTCATCCGAAACCAACAAATTGCTGCGTAAAATGTAATATCGCTGTGCCATCGGGTTTTCCTCATTAATCGCCGATTTACAGGTCACTGTAATAGTATCCCAGTGTGATACCGTGTGTTTGTTAACGATAAAATTCCGTTTTCATTCGCTCAAAATCTAATTTTGATGTCCACGCATTCAAATCAGCGCCAGCTAATAAAATTTGACCTTAAATGGGGGATTTACATCCATGAGATCACTGCGTGTTGAAACCGAAGCTTTTGCTAGTTGTTCCATGATATATTATTTTCTACATTTTAACCTAATAGGAAAAAAGAACGCGCTTTGCATTCACCATATTTATTGGCATACATTTTTTGTGTATGGCGCGCGTGAGTGTATCAAAAGGGTGTTATTGCTTGAAATCCGGTAAGAGTAATAATGGTGTGCGCGTCGTGGCATTGGGGAAATATCGTATTTGATTCGCTTTTCGTTTATGAATCACGCACAAGAGAGCGAAGAAAAAAACGCCGTCGCCGCACACAAACATATTTTTTATATGATATTTATACGACCCGAATGAATAGTGGTGAGAAAAAGTGTTTGTGTCAGCATCGTCAGCGCTATAAATTTCTTTATGTTTGGGCTTAAAATTAGTACTAATCAATTTACCGTTCATTGAGCCGAGATTTCGTACGTTGCTTTTCTGTATTTAACGTTAGGGCTGAAATAGACACGAGTTGAGACTTAGTGAACGTCATAAAAATCTGCG
Source organism: Sitodiplosis mosellana (assembly GCF_009176505.1). Classification (NCBI taxonomy): domain Eukaryota; kingdom Metazoa; phylum Arthropoda; class Insecta; order Diptera; family Cecidomyiidae; genus Sitodiplosis; species Sitodiplosis mosellana. The sequence goes on along the minus strand of NW_022595247.1, from coordinate 730,865 downwards.
TCAGAGTGTAGACTGTAGACTTCGTCACGATCCCAAAGAGGATGAGCTGGTCGATATTTCATGTGCTACTCCATGGCACCAAATTCGTAAACATTTGTGCAACAGCAACAGCATGCCCTTCATTCTGTCTTTGGCGATCACGCAACTGGCCAAAAAAATGGTCAAAACGAAGAAAAAGACGTCAACCTGCAATGTAAACAAGTTAAAAGGGACAGAGATTTTTCTCCGTATTTTCCCTGTCTCAATGTTGTTGTTTCCCATCCCGCCCTCGCTCTCAAGGCGATTATGCCGAGATAAATGCAGTGACAAAGCAAAGGAAGAATGCCTGTCAACACATGGCATGTTTTATAACATTTCTACTAAAAATTTAATTTCATTTATTACAGCCTCGTTTATTCGTTCTTTCTTTCTTTCGTTGGTTGGATGCGATGAAACGCTAGATACATTCCGAAAGTTGCGTGGAATGAAAGCGAATTAGTGTTTTTAAATCCACACCCATTCAAAAAAGTTCCATTCCATCATTAAACCGTGTTGCCGTTTGCTTTATTTCCGTGTATCCTCTTTGTTGGCTTAGGCATTAAGCCGTTCTCTCATGTGCTTTTTCAGTGTGTCCCTCTCTTCTTCTTCATTTTTTTTGCGCTGGAGAGAGCTGCAATGTTGCTTGTTTTATTGTCACTTTCCGCTTTATCCAGCGGCAGCTATTTATAGTTCGTTTTACACGGAGATAAATGGGCAATGGACTGATTTTATACGTAATAATCGTGTAAGCCATATCGTCCATTGGAATGGCTTTACCTTTTTTTTCTTCTTCCTCTCTCTCTCTCTCTCTCTCTCTCTTCTTTTCCCTTTTTCCCACTCCGGTGTGCCCATTCGTGCGCGCTCACACCCGTACATAAACACAAACACAAGCGAGCAATTGCGTACCGGTTGCGACGTCTGAGAGCAAGCGAACTGGATCGTTTCTCCGTAAAATCGTAATTGAAATGCATTTCTGTTTCTCACGTAGCAACAATAACATTCTCACCTCGTGCTTTGGCACAAAGATGTGCACGACACTTTAATACACACTCTGCAAACACATGCTCAATGGACACCGACACTTTGTACACACGTATTTTTCTGTGTCTCTATATCGTTCGTTCTACCACTTTGCCCTAGCCTTGTCGCTAATGTTCAATGTTGGATGTGTGATAAAAACCAGAATCGTCAAATGGATCTTTATGGCAACAAAAAATAGATAAAAGCGATTAGGTACGCTGTACAACATCAACTTTATGGCGATGCGCTTTTTTTATGGTGTTGCTTTTGCATTTGAATTTATGCCACCGCATATTCAACAACATGTATATACCTGATTTCTCTCGGGTTTGTGAGCCAAAAGGAAATCGCAACAAGAACGACGGCCAAAAAAACACAGGATTCATCGCATTTCAGTTGCAACCATCCACCAGGAAAAAATGAACTGAAAGCCAACGAAATTTACTTATAAACACATTGTACCAGTTCCGACAAATCAATAAATACACGCGGCTATGAAAACGTACAACCGAATTATATCGTCGAAAAAGTCATTAGCCCGCGTACGCGCCCGCAAAAAAAATACGAACGGAATTCGCGAATAGTGGCAATAATTTTTCACTCAACAAATACCCTGCAGTCCCTGCATTGAATTCACTTTTTCAGCACAGCATTCTCTGACATTTGCTTTGCTTCGCGAGCAAAAAGGGAGAGCGAGAGAACAGAGATGATATTGCCAGTCAATGACAGATAGCTGAGGATATATGCTGAGCATAGAAACTCAGCAAGCTGAGATTGGGATATTTTGACTTTGTGACGTGCTATTCAAACAAATTTATGATGGAGAGGAGTTTGGAACACATTTTCCATTACACTCCATGACACCATCAACACTCCACCAAAATTCCACATAAATTTGCACGAATAGCAAGTCACAAAATCCAAAGTCACAAACGTCCCAATCTCAGCTTGCTGAGTTCCTATGCCCAGCATATATCCTAAGCTATCTGTCATTGACTGGATATTGCACAAGTTGTCGAATTTCAAATCTAAAACAAAGTACCAGCGGTTGCCGTTACCTCAATCTAATCCAATTTTTTTTGGCCAACTATGAATATGGATTTTTGATGTACTCACCTTACTACCAGCGAAATCAATCATGTACAATCTAAATAGGAGCAAGTGAAGCGGAAAGCCACAAATAAATCCCATTCAATATCCATCCATTGAAATTGAAACCGAGAGAGTGCATGACTGTACGAATACTTTTTCAATGAAACATACACAAATCTGTTATCTTTAGTATACCTTCGCACGCTAAACACTGGCATACATTCAACGAATGATTTTTGCCTTTTCATATTTCGCTCTATTCATGGTGGTGAAGCAAGCAATCAATGAACGAACCGGCAGAAAAAAAAAGTGAAGAACTAATGAAAATTATAACAAAGAACAGCGTTGGAATTCATAAGCGTGATGTTTTTTTTTAGTCAATAGACCAATGAGTTCATATATCTTTAAATGCCAAAGATGTTCTACATACCGAACATAATTTGCAACTACCGCAGAATTTGCCATCGATATAAATTTTTCTGCATAATTTTTTTTTCAATGCTTTATTAACATACCGAATGGATGGCATAATTGGCTGACTGGCTGGTTGGTTGGTAGCGCGCTCAAAAGCCATCCCAGACCAAAGCCATAAATTACGGTGGAAACAAAGCGGTGCGAATATAATTCATTTAAATGAAAGTTAATTATATAAAGCACAAGTTTTTTGACAGTTTGAATCTCTGATTTTTTAAATTAACAACCATTGTTCGAGGCTGAAATATATTGCATTCGGTCTCACCTCCTTTCCATATGCCCCAGCATTACGATGAATTATATAGATCCAGACAGTTGGTTGTACGATTGCATTGCCGCTTTTGAATTTTTTCGAAGATGAATTTCTATTCATTTGGGCGATTTTCTTTCACTTCAATCATGAAATTGAATTTGCCCATTTTAATTAATGTCTGGTCATCTGAAAATTCGCTCGAAGGAACGAACGCTATCGCCGCCACCGTGAATTTCTTTTTGAAATATTAAATTTTCATGAGATTATTAGTTGATTTCGAATGAAATATTTGGCTTTCAAGCTCTGTTTTCGCCGTTTAATTCTTTATTCGAATCGACTTTTATATGGAATACATTTTTTGGGGTGATGCTTTTGTCTTCGAAGTGCATTCATAAAATATCTTGAATCTGCTGGGTATTGCAAAGGGAAGCGTGAACCTATAAACAAAAACTTTGTTTCAAAATAATGTACGGCTAAAAGCAACACGCCCCTATAGACTGTATGTTTATGTCTCGATTCGAAGATTCGATGTTGCCATGTGAAAGGAGCGAGATAGAGAAAAAGCGGTTATTGAATTATAAATTGGAGTTTTATGTTGTGATGTTGGAAATCTGTGCATAAATACGTTAGACCATTGATGAAATCTCATAAAGATGTTCAGTTCGAAATCTAACGTGACGGAACGCAATGTAAGGGAAATGATGGGCATAATGCACATAATTGAATAATCTGTCTACGGTAAAATTCCCCTGACACATTAAATTATGGTGTGTGAGCTGTTTTTTTTATCGCTTCGTCGTTTAAACGAAATTTTAGCGACGTAAATGAGTTATTTGAACGCGCGTATAATTCCATGTCGTTTCTTTTATATAGTAAATACGTGCGAGCTTTTGGTGTTGCGCAGAAGAAAAAGGGCAGAGAAAAAAGTTACGCGAGTGTAATGGGTGAACTTCGCACCAATTTGCGTACCTGAGATTCACCATTGTACACCGCTATGGCACAAAAGAATTTTCATGTTGAGAAATCCTTTCAATAATCCGTCATGGATATGCACATAGAGGGAGAGAGAGAGAAATAGCGAATATTTCCACTTAGCAAAAGTCTTCTAGCAAAATTGTTGACGAAAACACAACTGGAAGATTCTTATTATTATTTTGCAACGCAAAAAGTGGTGACATCAAAGACTTTCTTTTCATATCTTTTCATGCAAGCGACAGTTTTTTTTCCAACCTCGAATTTAATCAGACATCTTTTTTATGTTGAATTTCAGTGCTGGTTGCATTTCAACACATTTTTTTTTTTAATACATTCGGTATTCTTTTCTATCGTTGCAGATGCCATAAACAACAAACTACGACAACAGAACCGGAACAAAACTTTTTGATATAACGTGGCCAAAACAGTACACCCAAAAGGATTATTACCGTCATTAATAATAATAATAGCACAAACGTAAAATACGAACGAGAACGAGTGAACGCGCGAGCAAAGGACAAAGTGAGAGCGAGATAGAGAGGAAAGAAAGAAAGCAACAAAAAATCCGAGTGGCGAGTCGAGCACAAGTCGAATTGGTTATGAAGATATGAGAAGCGCTGACATCACATCGTTATGGCGACGATGCAGCCGACATTCATTCGATGCAGAAGAGCACATGAAACCGCACCAGAGCACGTGATAGGCCATGGAAGAAACGATCAATCGTCGTTCGCAAGCCGCTCAATTGCCAAGCATATGGACCATTGGATGTACATTTATAGTTGTAGTGCTTCTGTTCGGCAGCATCGAAACAATGGCGGCGTGTCCGCATTTATGTGAATGCAAATGGAAAAGTGGTAAAGAATCGGTACTGTGCCTTAATGCCAATTTAAGTGCAATACCAACGAAATTAGATGCCGGCACCCAGATTCTCGATTTATCGCGCAACGATATACAAGCGATATCGAATGATGTATTCAGTCGAGCGAATTTGTTAAATTTGCAAAAGCTCTTCTTAACGAAATGCCATCTTAAAACGATCGAACGGTTTGCGTTTAGGAAACTCAACAATTTAGTTGAATTAGATTTAAGCGATAATCTATTGGGTATGATACCGTCGCATGCATTTGAATCGGTGAGCGAACTGCGTGAATTGAAATTGATTGGCAATCCCATTCAGCGCATTCACAACGATGCATTCGTTAAGGTGGCACAACTCGTACGATTGGAACTGTCAAATTGTCTGCTCACCACAATCGATGTGCGCGCATTCACTGGCTTAGAAACATCGTTGGAGTGGCTCAAGTTAGACAGTAACAAATTAACTGAAATCCGTGTGGCTGCTGTGATATCGCTACAGAATTTGCACGGTCTTGAATTGGCTGGCAATCCATGGAATTGTTCGTGTACTTTACGACCGCTACGCGAATGGATGCTACGTGAAAATATCCCGTACAATATACCACCGATGTGTCAATATCCCGAACGATTACATTCAAAGACATGGGATAAAATCGATTTGGACGAATACGCGTGTAAGCCGAGCATTTTTTCGGCGATTGACCGTTTTCACGCGGTCGAAGGCCGAAATGTGACGTTGAGCTGTGCGGTCGGTGGCATACCCGAACCGCATGTACGATGGATGATACGCAATCGGGTGATTGCAAATCTCACGGGAAATACAAACTTGGCAAGCACATCCACCACCACCACGACCAGCGCACAAGGACGAAAATTGTATAAATACCAGCAAAATGCAAGCAATCTCACAATATTAACAGCTGACATCCAAGATCAAGGCACGTACGTTTGTATCGGTGAAAATAAGGCTGGCAAAGTGGAAGTGAGTCTTACATTGGCCGTATCAAAAAAGCCATCCGAAACAATTCTCAGCACAAAGGTAATTTTGGCGAGTGTAATCGCTTTTGTTTTCTTTGTAATTGCCACTGTGCTGCTGGTGATTGGGGTGTGCACGTTGAAACGGAGAAAAAAGCTGGGCCGATGGAATACACAAGGTCGCACCGATAGTTATGAGAAAATTGAGTTGAGTAATAAGCCTAATTATAATGTTAGTAAAAGTCCCCGCGGTGATCGAACTGCATTTATGAAGATGTACGCGGAGAATGGTATCGCTGTGGTTGGCGGACATGTGCGCCGAAACGGTGATTATCGTAATGTACCAAGCGAAGATGATGGAACTGACGGTTTGGAAGATAATACCGCGGAAAGTAACAACGCAACGATAAGCAATATTAAAATAGATGATGTTCGGAACTGGAACCCAACCACCGTTGCAACATCGGTTAGCAGAAGTGCCAAAAATGATATCATATCGAATCAAACCGATGGCGTCAACATGAAACCGCTTCAACTCACCGATAGCGATCTGCATATACCGCGGCTTATTGAATTAAGGTGAGATTAATCACACATATTGTTTTTTTTTCTTTTTTCAAATAAAAATTCAATTTTCACTTTTCCAATATTTATGAAATGTTTAATCATACTTGTTCGGAAGTTTCCATTATTACGTGCAATAATTTCGCATTTTTTAAGCGATTAAAATTTGCGATAAATTAAAAGTATAAACGTTTGCAATATTTACCAATTATATCGTTTCCGTTTACAGTGATTCGGCAACGGATTCATCAATCGATTTGTATGATGGTAAAGTATCGAAGCGTGGCAAAGCGAATGCAGCCTGGTCGCATCACATTGCGAAACGTGAGAGAATCTCGACGATGGCGAGTGCCGGTTACGAGAAGAATTACGGGCGGGAAAAAGTGTATCAGAGTGGCAGTGAGGGACGGGTATGTGAAAGTGATTGTGATATTGATAAAAAGTATCCAGACCTATTAGACATAAGCCGAATGTCGATGCAAACAAGCGTAGCAACATCATCGAGAGCTCAATTGTACACGCAAACCAGCATCGGCAGCAGCAGCAACACGACTAGCAATAACAATAAATCAGCGCCAAGTAATCCATTTTGCACTTTTCCGCGGAAAAAGCATATATCGAGCCGAAAACCGACACCATCCGAAAGCCAATCGCCACTGCTTACCGATTCATCCAGCCAGTACGGAAGCAGTACATTTGCTGATAGTGATTTATTTGGTCGACGTCTATCAAGCGAATCGTTCGGCAATTATCCACTTTCAATTTGCACAAGAAATAATCAATCAAGCAACAACGGGCGTTCGAATAGCTTCCTCAATTTGACTACTCAATCGAATAGTGGAAAGCCACAGACGGCTAACTACATGAGTCACAAGCGAAATCCATCGTTGCCATCATCGCCATGCAAGGAGCCATCGTTGAAATTGGTTGTTGGCGGTGATGAAACACCCCTTCTCGATTTCTCATCGTTTGCAATGCACAAACAGCAAATGATTATTACTCCTAGCTCATCAACGTCAAACACAACGGCACCCGCTACCAATGCATACGACTATCATGCAGCGCAATTGGAACGTTTCCTCGAAGAATATCGCAATCTGCAGGAGCAATTGTGTAAAATGAAAGAAACATGCGAATCGATACGGAAGAAAGAGGCACCGTTGCGTGCAACGGCTGGCAATTCGGTAAAAGTCGCTGACCCAGTTATGTTTGAGTACAGTAACAATCCGAGTGTGAGTGGTGCGTTGTCATTCGATGGCGGAGGCGGCGGTGGTGGTGGTGGTGTTGGCGTCGGCGGACCACCCAATCCAAAAGGAATATTGAAAAATAAAATGTTATTAAAAGGGCCAAATCAACCGCCTGATCCACCACCGTATTGGTTACATCGAAATGCAATGCTCAAGAGACTGCAAGATCCAAGTTCCGATTTCTTCCCCAGCTGAAAACCATCTCAATAGACACACATCCACCATGCGATATATTCATTGCATTTTAGAAATTACATTTTAGGATTTTATTCAAACAATTTATACGTAATTGTAGAGAACTTGGAGAAACTATCGCGGCTAAACCACTTTTTAGATGGATCTGTCTTTATGTATATTTGAACAATTTCGATTCACACAAACCAAAACACACACTCACTCAACAAACAATGTATTTTCCAGTTTATACAACCTTTGACAAGTCAAACAAGTGGCGAACAAGAAGAAGAATGTCGCGGTGACATATCGAATTGATAGCCGATGTCATTCGGTGGTGGTGCAAATATTTAACGAACACACATACATCTTTTATCCCTCCTCCCAACCTCCCCGCAAAACAGTTTTCTGTGTCATAAACATTTTTATCGATCGTGTAAATAAGTTCATCTATTATGCAATCACACACACATACACACACTCATTTGCAATGGATTGGATTGCATTTTAACATTAATTAAACAATATATTTCCACTATCGAATGGAATATATACATACGTTACGTATTTGTGTACATTTACATGGAATTTAAGTTAAATTTCACACATTTTCGAACTCTAGTGAAACAGAATAATATATTAATGCGAAATTCGATTAAGTTATACTCTAGATTTAATTTCAACGGATCAGTTTATGTTGTTTAGTTCAATACATTTAATGATTGCACTAACTTTTCGAATGATAGCTTGTTTTCAAAGATGCAACTACTTTGATGTGATGCCAAATAACGGATTTGAATCTGAGCTTCATATCACATGCTTCACATTGAACAAGAAATTTGAAAGAATATAATTCAGAAAATATTCAATGTTCAAAGTAGTACAGCAACACAGTTCAAATTGGCTGCGTCACGTTTTTTTTTCGTTCCCAAAACTCATCGATAAAACCGACTGTTTAATAGATCAAATATTTAAAAACAACCAAAAAAAATGGTATTTCAATCTAAATTAGACTACTATCGTTGAATCACTAATCAATAGAAAGGGAAATGGTATCAATTGAGTAAAACAAATGGAAATCAGAAGAAATAAAGTTATAAATTACATTTGAAGCGGTTGTTCTTGATTGCTTTCGTTTCTGTTTTGTTATTTTTTTGTTTGGAGGATTTTCAAAGATACAGGAATGATGGCAATAAACAGGGAGTTCGATCTACTTTACATAAGGCATAGAAGGTAAGGCATTCTCAGCATATTCTATGGGCAACATTGTGTGATAATATGTTCAAAAAATACCAAAGCTGTATAACTGTTTGTTATCAATTTGCAAATGATTTTCTTAACATCCCTCATTTTCACTCATTTTTCATCCAATTAGTCAAATTTCCTTAGCAAACTGTTCATTTTCAAATTAAACGTTTCAATATGCGCTCGACAAAGAGAAACGATGAGTATTTATCGATTGAAAATGCCGAAACGTTTTGAAATATTGAAAAGCAGTATATTTTCAATTGATAAAAAAAAGGCTTTGTTTTCATTTCCAATAAATATGCACTTGTGCATGTTCGATCGATTTAATTAAAATTTCAAGAGGCAATGACAATTTGTCGGTGAATACATACATACACACTACCTTTGATGATTTCATAGCTTGAATTCCAAGTGAAAATGGCAGCTGAAAAATTCGAGTGTTTCACATAGCTATCAAAAACAATAAAATGCTAAAAGTATTGGTACTCGATTTCAAGCAAAGGTTTGATTATGAAACGAGACACGCGCATTGTTGACGGTGAGTGTGCAATTATTAGCATTAATATTGGAGAGATTTATAATCTAACGAGAATATTATGAAGATTTAATGAAAGCAGCGCAAAACCTCAAATGAAACGAGCTGGCATGTTGTGAATCACCATAAGGTGCAGTATGCGTGTAGCTTCTAGGAAAATTGGCGATTTAGGCGAAGCAAAAGGAGCAGCGTAGCAACGCAGTGGTAGCAATAGCAATTGTAACCATAAAAGCTTGCAAGGGGATGATTTACGCACACAGTGAACATGGCTTAAATGCCAAATCAACTTATCACTGGCACCGTTTTTTTCTCTCTCTCTCTCTCTCGCTCTTTCCTCTCAGTCTTCTTCGAACGGGCAAAATTGCGAACTTGTGATTTTCACCTGCATTACACATTCTAATGTATACCGTTTGTTGGGGAGGTTTTTTTTTCATCCCAGAATATCGCGCGGATACCGTTATAATAAGCGTGAGAAGAAGAGGCGAGCGAGTGAGAGGGAGAAACAGAGCGAGCAAGAAAAAAGTGAGCATACGAATGAAATTGTTTTAGAATGGCATTTGCCAGGTTGCAGGTGACATGTAACTTGAAAATTACATAACTTTATCCATATTTTATTAGCTTTTGCGAATGTTTTTCCTGAGCTGCGTAAATGGTTAGCGCTGTTGTTGATGTCACCGTGCATTTTTTTGTCGCTCTCACTCTCTCAATCTTTCTCTCTCTCTCTTTATCTCGCTATCACTCTCCGTTTAACTTTTTCTGCGCCAGCTTTAACAAGCGAATGTTCTACGTATTTAACTCGATTCGAGTAGAGTGCTTTGGGTTTGTTTACGATTATTATTCATAAAGGTATTTACGCGCACAATGTGCTGCAAATGTAACGTCATTATTCGATGCCTTCGAACGAACGAATGAACGCAAAGGCAAAACACACATACACACTTGATGTCTCAACGAACGAAACTTTATGGTATGCACTCTTGCTTCTTCCCCTTCTTCTTCCACATCTTTTTCTATCCAGTTTACATATATTTATATTCTGCACATTTGATTTTATTGTGGGCTTTTGCTCTCCAGCAGTGATAAATTCACATCTTTATGCATATACAAACATTTGTATTCAATTTTGAGTGGTGAGGAAAAAAAACTGAGAGCGGGAGAGAGGGAGAAATATACACTGTTGGATTGCCTGATTCCAAAAGCGCTTTGATTGATGATGAACTGCTCTTCTTGCAACTCTCAATGTCATCATTATACTCAAAATCAGTTGAGAACTTATTAAGAGATCTGCTGTTTTCGGAGCTTGGATTTGCCGTCGTAAACGTTATTCTAAAATGACGGGTTTTCAAAGAGATGATATACATTTTTACATCAAGCAAATGTAAGCGATTTTGGCAGATAAAAAAGTCTACCGTAATAACGAATGCTATTTTAAGGTCAGTGAAGAGATAAAAAAAAACAAATCCCAGAAAAAAATCATAAAGAGACGAAAAGTGGAAAATCATTGGAAATGGAATGGAAATTTTGGAGAAAAAATATTCAAATATAGACCAAAAGTAAAATGAAAACAAAATCACGAGTCATGAGTTAATACACAGAGAGAAATTAGGTTGGTACGATTGAAGATGACTTTTGGAATATGTCAAAAAGCAACTTATTTATATGACGTCTGTACAGTTTGCAAACTTTCAAAATTACAAAATAGTTGGACAAATCAAAACCGCCATAGAAAAAAATTTGCTTTTTCGACAGATTTCAAAAGACATGTGCAATCGTACCAACCTAATTTCTCTCTGTGTATAGTGATGGTTCAAATAAATGTGAGCTGTAATGAACATTGAATGAATGCTCAAGCGAAGTCGAATAATAAATAAGCTTTGAATAAATGTTCCCCTTTGAAACTCATCAATTTCTTTAATCAATCGTTTTATTCCCCATATTTAAGTGAAACACTTCGAATTTCAATCGATCAAAAATAATAAATAAAATAATGAACTGATTAAGAATAAAAAAAACCCTTTATGAATTCACAAACATTGATTTTCTTCAAAAAAAAAAACCATCCTTCAACATCTTGACTGTGCGTGACATCGTTAGAAATAAACAAAAGTCATCTTGTATTGTTTATTAACTACGATTTTCACTGTCATTTCATCAAATTAACATGCTGCAGATGTTCATTTGAGTTGCTGATAAAGTGTGCATTATTCGAAATGTAGCGGCTAAGAGGAAACAAGACCCCAGAGCGTTCTTGAGTTTTCAGTTACTTAATCTATTTTGTTGTTTCACAACAAACTATTTTTTGGCGCACTACATGAAATGTATTTCATCAAAGTAACTTTGAAGTAATATATTTATTTGCAAAATGAATTACAAGATCTTGGTTTTATTTCTTTTTTGAAATATACTGCCTTTGGTTTAAATTAAATAAATAATATGTGCATAGAATCTAAAATCACTTTAATTCTGTTCAAGACTCAGAAAATATTATACGGAAAATTAATGTAATTTTTAAAAAACATTTGATAATAAAAATTTGATTGGTGCTTTGAGATACTGTGCACTTATTTGTCGTTACTGCACCTGTTTTAAATTAAATAAAAAATATGAGCATAAAATTCAAATTCACCATAATTCGTTTCATCACTCAAAAAGTATTAAGAAAAAAAAGAAGCAGATTAGTAGCTCTACATTTCATGTAGTGCTAAAAAACACCATCATCATGACAAAACCATTTGATAGAGGTGTGCTAAGGCTATATGTCCAATGTGTGTAATAAAATATTTACATTGACATTCCGCTGAACCACAGAACAAACAACGTTGACAGTGATACAGTGGTATTTGTTGTTCTTGTTCAAAATGTTAGCAACAGCAATTGAATCGAAGATTCAGCTTCAGCCGATGCTCAGTTCTCAGTCCGTAATGTAAATCGGATTTAGAAGTGTTTGCTACGTAATGGGCATATAATTGTGAATAAAAGAGATATCACAAGTGGTTTTGGACGTGAGAAACATGCACAACGTCGTTTATACACAACAAATATGCCTGAGAGTTGAAAGTCGGTAATCAGATGGAGATTTTGTTTGGGTTGGAAAATAGTTGGCGTCAACAGCAGCAGCTCGAGACGGCGAATGAAAGAATCAAAACAAAAGTGAAAATGTAAATGATTTTATAGTTTCGATAAATAAAACACGCTTTTGCCAAGTGGCTGTTATTCTAAAGTTAACCGAAGTAGAAAATGAACGGATTTGGAAACATCATTTGTTGGGGTTGACTCGGAATTTGAGTTTGATTTCGTTCATTCGTTTTTCTTCGACTATTCTTACTATTGGATCGATTTCTTTTATTTACTCTGGCTGCTCGACTGTTCCTTTGGGTCCGACGATTGTTTTCTCGAGCTTTCTTTTGACTCTTTTTTCGTCCCTTGCTGCGGATCTTAATTCGTTTGTGTTTCGGCTTGGTTTTCTTTCGTCCCGTTTGTTCTTGGTTTAAATTTACTACACCATAGCTATTCAACGGCGGTTGGAACCGATTTGATGGCATTACAAAGTTATTTGGTCGCTGTTGAATATTGTTCGGCAGTTGTTGAAGACTATTGGTTGGCGATTGTATCCCAAAGTACGACAATGGATTCACCTGACGTGTGACACCAGGTTTTTGTGCACGGGCAATGGCGTATGGAACCGATTTAATCGGTTCATTTTTGGCACACAAACTCGGGTAATCCATACTCCGACCAGCGACGCAACCAGTGTAAGGTGTACCAGGTATATAAATTTTCCGATTTTGTAGAGCACCCACAGAGTAATTGCACACCAAATAAAGGTAATAAAATTGTTTATATCTAAATCTGACTGCAGCACATCCAATCCTTGTTTGTCGATCGTGTATCATTGTCGCAAAATCGCGATATCGCTTCCTATTTTACATTTAATGTGAGAACAATTGAAAACAGTTACGAAATATGAAAACAATTACATTGTAAAATAATTGAATTTACTTTGGGTTTTTTGCCGCCCGATACGAATTCATGACTGTTGCATTGGCCAGTTCAAATTGACGAAACCATTTCAAAGTGATGCGATAAATTGATTGATTAGTGGCACGGTAACGACCGCTTTCACGATCGATACCAACATTTTGGCCAGCCCATGGGAATTTCGCTATGGATAATCAAAATTAAATTTGTGACCTCATTCATTAAATGTTGTAATTCTCTATCAATGTGCAAACACATTTTAAAAGGTTTCAAATTGAATTACGTACCAGTTTTTTTGCAGTTGTCATAGTGAACGTAACATTGTCGTGCATTTAGTGCAGCAATTTTGGCCAGTTCAGCATCCCATTGCTTCATATAAAGAGAAAAACGCCAGGCATTTCAGGCATTTTGCAAAATAATTTTTTTTTAACTAAGTGCTTACCATATGGCCCATTCGTTTTGCTGGTGCATATCCTGTCACCAATCCGGAAGCAACAAGGCTTCGCAGCCCATCATGAATTTGTAAAATCTGCTTCTGTTGCGACACTTTCAACGGAACAATGGCTCGACGATTTCCACAACGTACACCAAAACCCTTTCCACAGAATTGACAAATTTTTCCAATTTCCGTTTTGAACCGAGAATGAAAAAAAAAATTATCGACATATATAAAGATTATTATCCACGGGATAAAAAATCGGGAATAGGAAAACAAAGCCTATATACTCACTCGCTTTGGACGGCATGCCACATGATTTTCACACAGTTGACAATAATTTGCTGCAACAGCAATTCCAATTAAGATGCTTCCAATGATAACTTTGATGATAAATGATCGTTGTCCCATTTTTTTTTATCAATACACAAATTGACATGCACAACACATTTGCCTTCACTCTTATACGTTCGTTTTTTTCTATCTCTATTCGCTCCTTCATTTACATGTGGAAATAACTTAGCAAAGCTTTCAATTAAATTCGATTCAACGGGCTCAATCATATTTATAAGAATCATCCCACTCACTAACACACACGCTCGGGTCAAAGAAATGTTCCAATGAAAATGAACTAGAGTCTTTTTTGGACATACGAGAAACAGTTGTGTGCGACGTGATTTGCCTTGAAACGATTAATCCGAACACAACCACAAAATGCCAGCAATTTGTCAACATAAGCCCTCCAGCAGGCCGATTTTAATTCACGTTTCATTGATTTTTGAAGTCACATAGCAAACATATAGATACACAAATACATAGATATTCGAATGGATGGTTATGGAAATTTTGATAGAATCAATAACATAATCACGGCTGACATGAATATAAAAACACCGGAAAATATACAGCCTCACCATTCGAACGTAATAAATTCAACGAACACAATTCCACCTGTTCAATCATGACCATGATCAATAAAAATGTACGAACGCTTCAAGTCGACCGTTTTCTTAGCATCGCCATGCAAACAATCAATTTGGGAAATAAATGAAGTTATAAACGAAACGCAAATTAAGTTGTTTGAATAAACAAAATCATAGTCAGTGCTTAATATCCATTTCCAATCTAAGGTAAATATTTACGCAGTTGTGGTGAATACTAATAAAAACAATTGGCTTGAAACAATATGAATTGAATTTGTATAAATTTAACATAAACCAATCGAATTGGTCAAACTACTATAGTTGAGTTCAATGCACGAATTTAAGAAAATAATCAAATCAAGTCTAAAGTTGAACATTTTCAATTGAATCAATGGAGACTATGTAGCTGGCTGTAATAATGACTCATAACCAGATTGATCATAAATAATAGAAAATTTCAATCATTGCATGTGAAATTGCGTTTAAAATAAAAAAAATCAAATATATTTGATGTTTTTGTTTGTATATTCAATGATTGATGATACTTTTCAATACCAAAAGTAGTGTAATTGACATCGAATAAAGAAAAGTTCACATCTCTTCGTCAGGAAGCTTCCACTGGTAAATCGTTCACCCATTAAAAGTGATTCTTTCCATTGGACTTTTTCTCAGTATCGTTCCTAGAAATCAAACAAATGATGATATAATTTGGAACGAATAAAATGTGATTTCTTTGACTATTCCTGACCAAGTTTTACATCGCTAATTGAAATGTTACATTTCCGATATATTTTTAAATAATCGTTCGATCATTTTTCTTCTTTCACGATTTGCTTCCTCCAAGGAGTCGATTTCATTTCATTTCATTCATAAATGTTCTTTATCGCTTATATTTACACATGTACGCTAGTGATGTATTAGCAGTGAATAACCGCAGTCATTCTTTTCCAAAAGTCAACAGTGCCAACGAAGCTCACAACTCTATCAATTGAAAATTGAAAATGTAACAAACCGTTTATTCATGCTTCGCTATAAAATGGCTTAATCGGATTAAATTCGGTGACCATTGAACAGTGTCGACCATATTTCTGCGCAAATTCATTGACATACGTATGCATTTCAGTCATTTTCACCATAATTCCATTCTCAGTCATGTAATAAAACTGTCATCACCTGTGTATGCTGTTGTTACATATTCTCAGTGTGTGGCCATAAATATCCGTGAATAGTTTGTGCGAGTAAAGTTGGGAATGCTAACAAAGGCCAACACATACAATATTATTGTGGCTTGGGTCGCATATTTGAATTGGCGATAAAAGCTATCTTGTATTAAAAAAGTATTAAACGAGCAAAAACGACGGAAAAAACGTCTATAAAATGTAGCGAGAATTTAGTGGCTGACATTTATGTGCATAAAATTTAAGAAACATATGATTTAAACAAATTTCTGCATTTCTGCAAGGGAGTTGAACGATTGCAGAATTTTGAATTTTATATTGATTTTCGAGTAATATTGGCCATTCACTCATAGCTGGCATTTCGACACATTTACAGGCTATCTAACATTCATGATACACCAATAAGCAAAACAATTCTTGTCGCAATGAAAGTGTCAGTCCATCTCGGAATGTCTCCGTTTGCCAATATCATAAGTCATATGTTTCGTGTGAGCTTCCCCTTGGTATTAAGTATTCTGTTTCTTGTGCATTTTGTGTGGTGTTTAGGGCTCTTATGTTCGTCGTTTATATGTTTTCTCGACAATGTCGAGTTCATGGTTCCCATGACTCGATGCAATTTTGTTTTGTTACATATTTCGACGATGCGATGAAATTCAGCTCCAGCTACTCGGTGTTTTTTTTTCCTCTCTTCTGCATTACATTTTCCTGTTTTTTTTCTATTCTCATTTTAAATTTTATACACCATATTTTATTTTTCTTTACTTTACTTCTTTTTACCCAGCCCCACCAAGTGCAACCATTCACAGAAAAAATTATTTTGAAATTGAAAATGCTTGCAGAGCTGCGGAAAAAAGAATATCAAGAAATACATTGAAGAAAATGCGAATTGTGTGCAGCTAAAAACAAAATGTGCACAAGAAACGTGGTGAATTTATCACCACGACGAAGAAAAAACAGTTATGCGAAAATGAGAGGAAGAGCAAGTCGATTTGAAACGTGATTACGTTTTCTCTCTCTCTCTTTCTCTTTCCCTCTCACTCTCTGGTCGGCACAAATATTTATGAAGGAAAAAAAGTTTATGTTTTCGTTTACGATATTTAATTTCAACTTTTTCATAAATCAGAGCGATTTTTGTTACCATGGCTTGTTACTGCCCAATGAACATGCAATGCTAAATGTTTGAATTTTGTGCATATTTTAATGTAATGCAAAATGTAGCACTAAAAGTGCAAAAATTGTGCAATTTTTGGACCTATTTGGATAAAATTTTGTTTCTGGGCACAATATGTGTAAGAATTGTGCACGATTTGGGAAAAAATCTACTATGCACAATAATTGCACGTGTTTGGCTCATTGGATGTGTCGCCTTGTTTTGCGAACGAAGCGATTGGAAAATATGCGGAAAATGTAAAAAAATGAAGTTACATTGAAATAAAATTAATTCAGTAATTGGCATCAAATTTGATGGTTGTCATTTAATAACTTCTGGTCATTAGTCCGGATCTCTTCATCGGTTCACAAATCGATTTTCGCTTTGACCATTCAATTGGATCGACGGTATTTCCAATGCACATCGAAACAATTTGCAAATTCAATTCTCTCGCAAAATCTCTGACCCATAAAATAACGCCGATCAAAATCATCGATTCAAATAAAATTTTATTATTGCAGCTTTTCTAATTTTATCATAACTGATGCATTTATTATGCATTGAAAAGTTTTACGCAATGATTTCATAACGGTTGTGTGCGATTTTTGGTTGAATGCTTTCTAATTGGTGACTGCAATAACCGTTTTGCCAAATGCCAATGCAAAACGCTACTGGCCACTAATAATCGGAAGGCAGGAACAAACAACAGAACAAAAAAATTTAGAGAAATTTGCAATCACAGATAAATCACTAATTTGTAAATAATAGCAAGAGTTGGATAGAAAAACATTGGTTTTGAACAAAAACTGCGTTCAATTTGCAATAATGAAAACATTTTAAATTTAATTGAATAAAACAAATTTCCCGAGCATACGGTTCTGTTTTATCAATCGAATCGCAAAGAGCGGAGGATTCATATCTCGCTTGCACGCGAGATATTTTGTTTGAATAAAATGTTTGAATTGCATTTTGTGTGCCGTTCAGCCAACCAATCATACCGTTTTCTAATTAGTGGTTGTTTTTTTTTTCTTCTGTTCAACAAAACAATATTTTTTTTCGTGCAAACAACGGAAAATATTCATGAAATTCATAGAGTGCTTTGGCATTCGGTTCGTTGGAGGTACATATCTCTGGTGTGCAGTTGTGATTGTGTCATTGTCACAAGTGTTTAGCATCCACCACAACAAAATGCAGTCGCTGCACTGTGCACTTCTCTTGAATTGATAACATTCCAAATGTTGCAGTCGAGATTGTATGCGTGTAAAATCCCAAAACCAACGTTGGCGCTCTGCACCATTTCCAAAGCCATAATCATAACATACGAATTTGTATATAAATAATTTCATTAGATGACGGTAATTGTCTAAGGGTTATAAGGTAGGTAATTAAACAACTTCATTTGCATACCAAATCGACTGTGAACTCTTCCGTTCCGAATTTTCAGTGAGCAGCACAACCGGAGGAGAGAAAGATGAACACGCGCTGGTCGGGCTGGCCCCGAATTGCATTCGATGTAAACACCGTTAATGGTGGAAATGTTGCTTTGTTTTCAACTCTGCCACTGACTGCGAAATTCGCTCTCGATTTAAGCTGGCAAATGTTCAGTTTAATTTGTCATGGCGTCTTTTGTTGTCTGAACTTCGATGTTTTCTTGGTCACACAGCAGACATCTTCTTTGTAGTAGCTACCATCATTTCAGTTTTGGCATCGACAAAATGGCAAGTTAAGGGAGCGAATGGCATTGTGCAAACAAATCGAGTACATCAAATTACAATAAAAACAAAATAAATTAAAGTGGATTTTTCAGGCGATGCTGGCGAGAGTGAGAGAAAATGAGAAAAAAACGACTTATTTTCAGGCATAACAACAATACACCCGTCGACGACATGCATAAAATGTGCAAGGACGCGTACGCATCGCTCGTTTGTATATTATTATTTTACTCTCTGTGTCTCTCGTGGACTGCATACATTCAGGATGAACGGCCAACTACTATATATTACAGCAAGAGCTCAATTGGATTTTCATTTTTCGTTTCATTCTATTTTCGTGTGTTCGCGTGTGTGTATATCGCAACTGGGCGAAAAATATAAAGCACAACCAGTAGGTAGTAAATTTCAATTTCACGACAATTCACAATTGGATTTCGAAATGAGATTCCGAGACACGGCATACACCAAACAGTCGACAAGCACATTTAAATGCTCTCGCTTTCGCCATCTCTCTCAGTCTCCCTGTTCCTTTCTCATTCTCTGCTCTCTCGTTGCCATTCTTGCAGCAAGTCTCGCTCGCACCATGCACAGAATAACTTTCGTAATATTTTGTAATGGTGTTTGTGATCATTTCAATTTTATGGCAAACTTTTTGCCGTTTGCACGAAAAGTCGATGGCATTTGTTCATGCAAACGGATGCAAAGTGGGAAGTCAACCAAAAGGCTATTCATTTATAATCTCTCGGCAAAGTTAACTCAACTATCTATAGTTTTTGCTATCATTTTCGTTCTCATTCTGTGTTTGCTCTCTCGAATTGGCCCATCGCTCGGATCTCTCTGCGAACGTAAGTAGTGTGTACTCTCTCTCTCTCTCTCTCTCTCTCTCTCTCTCTCTCTTTCTCTCTCGCTCCTTGTCCCTTATACAAGGTAAGTGGTGTTGTGTTTTCGTTGTCGTTGAAATGTATATACACTTTTGTTTGGCTGGTGCTTTTCGACTCAAGATGAACTATTCAACAAGTTTCGTGAGCAGAAGATTTATGCGCGACGTGCGATACAACATTAAAACAAAAACAAGTAATTTCTATTTGCTACATCATTTAAATTGTCGTCATTTTTCATTACTCCATTTCTTAGCTCTTAAGTGGATATAAATAGACTTTCTTAATGCTAATGATTTTTTTCTCGTTCGTAGTTGTGTGTGTGAGATTACAATTATTCACCATAGAAATGAAGTATTGAGCTGATGGGTGGGCCACGTGGCGATCGAATATTGATTGTTATTGATTTCGTTCCTAAGTTCTTCAACAAAGTTAGGTTTGATGGATGCTTCTCTAAGTCATAATGGTTAAAACCCTAGATAATAAAGTTATTCTCGAAAATATCCTGTGAAAATCAAATCAAACAAGGAACAATTTTATTGTTAAAACTTTTTTTTCGGAAAAAAGTACTTTACAAACAGCACTAGTTGTATTCAAATTGGGAATTGTAACACTAACAATAGCCACAGCATCTGGATCCGGTGTAATGAATGCCATTTCGACTCCAAGGTGATCGTAATTCAAAATATCACCGTACGTTTTAACACGCTTCGTCTGAATACCGCCAATGTGTATGCAAATTATCAAAAATAACTTCGTGATTGATTCGATTTTGATGATTTTCCCGAACAACAAAGCACCAAAAGTCGAAAGTTGTTCGTTTTTGTTTTTGTGGCTTTTACCAAAATGACTTCTTCGTCTGCAACTGATTTCGATGATACAGGGCCGTGCCTCTTTTGTACAAATTCAGCAATCAAAATGTAATTTCCTGATTTCTTTCTTCATGGTAGCCGTAGCAATCAATGCCAATAATCTTATCAGGCCGTCATAACCCAGAAGAGATTAGCACAATTTAATTATCATTGTTTTGATTTACATACAAACTTTCATCATCCTTTGTGCCGTTGTATGTAAATACGGCAATATATGGGCTAAATGAAATATAAGAAAGTCATTGGTCATTGCTCATTGATAAATACATTCTATAGTCAGTACATAGCAACATCAGGTGTTTGGATCAAACATTGTTTGTAAATTCGATTTAGCGGCTTTGTTTGTCTGTGGCATTAGAAACTATCAGCGTTGATTCATCATTTTTAGAAGATATCAGATTGATTGTTACACAATTTTTCTTTAGCGCTCTTTAAACCAAAACGTAAAAAATCACTGACTAATTCATCGCCATGCCTCTCATAATTTTTGATCATTTCATCCGCAATACAATTTTGTAAACAGACCATTCATTTCGTCATCACTTCTGCCAGAATTGCATTTCGTCCAATGGTAGACAAGCTTTCCGTTTTTCGTTCATTCGGGAGGAAATCAAAACAACATTCCAATGTCTGCGAGCCAAGCGCATAAAATATTATATTCATTTAGATTATAAATCCCATTCGATGCAAGCACCGCATTTTTCATTTCACAAATTTTGGCATTCAATAAAATTCGCCAGGGCCAAACGATGTATATTTTGCACAAAAACGCAAACGCATTTCAATATAACGGAGATCCTCAATTTCATTCGTGGGTAATTTATCGTCTCAAAGAAAATGATTTAAATCCACATTCTCCCATTAAAAGCGTCTGCACAGATCGTACTGCAAAACGAGCTCGATTCACCCACAGCAACGATATATTCCAGCAGCCAGCGAATATTCGAAAATGGTTTGAGTGAGTTGTGGTATGTGTGTGTGCACAATGTGCATATTCAGTCCTTTCGAAGCGTGTACAATTTAAAATAAATCTTTATATGAATAAGTTGTTTGCGTTTATTTTAGTTTTTTTCTCTCGTCCCATTGCGGTTTTATTATTTCTTCGAAATTAATGGTTGTGAAAAGAGCGACGCTTCTTATTCTATCTTCTGTTTTCAATTATATGTTTTTTTGCATCGAGAGAGGGTAAATACATTGAATCACAGTGTTTTTCAGTTGAAACTCAGTGGTGTGGAAACGAAAACTCCCCGGCACTAAATGGCTTTTGAACAGTTTCAACACCATAAATTGGTTTCCCGCTAACACTATTGCATTTATAAAATGCTAATTTTTCATTTATTTCGCTCAATCGAATGAAATACAAGCATATCAAACGGAATGTTTTATTTAAAATGGAAAATTGCCAACGCGTTGACAAAATCAATGATTTATTTATGAGATTTTCAATAATATTTATTTTTCAAATTGCATTCGGTATTGCACCGTTCACAACGAACATATTGCTGTGTGTGAGAAAAATGTACCACTGCTTCGCTTCGGTGGAAAAAGTACATGTTTTATAATTCAAAACAAATGGTGCACCATGGTATTATTTATGTGATCTCCTTTTCATTTCTGCTTTTATTCGAATGTCAACATTTTGACGTATGAAATATCAAGAAAACAGAAAACGGAAAAGTCAGCACGGAAAGAGGATACAAGTGAATGGAATAAAAAGAGAAATGAAAATGAAAGAGGAGAAAATGGTAAATGTCTTAGAGTTTGTGGGAAATGCACTGACCCAAACACATATCGGATATTAGAATCATGTAGATAGCACACTGACGGCCAATTAATTTTCTCAGAGCTAAAATTTATCCCGAGGTGTAAAAGCACTTTTTACCCCTCGGGGTAAATCCGAGAGGTAAAATTTAATTTTCATCCCTCGGATCAAAATTAACGCTAAATATGCTCGAAAGTATAACAAAATTAACTGTTTATAATATAAAATAGTCGATAAAAAACATGCAGGCAAGGAAAGTTGTGAAAAATAAACAAGCAAAGAAGAAAGAAAGAATTCTTTATGTTGTATTCGAAAGGGTCACTTTTCGAACAATTGCTCTACATATATTCAAAATATTCGTTGAAAATTTACGAGAATAAAGCAAAGCAAAGCAAAGCAAAGCAATAACATGGCTCTAATTCCCTTTTTGACCGTTGTAAATTGTATGTTCCATGGCGTAACTTTTTCGTGAATTCAATCAAAAAAAGGCATTTATCAGGTCCAATTATTTTGACATTTCGACTATTCCATATTAAATCAACGAGATTCTGTATTGAGGTTAAGATTATTTTCATTTTCTTGGAAAAAATAGTCAATGGAACTAATAAGATATGAGTGATGTCTACCTTCAAATCGTAAGCCAAGTTGAGTAATACAATTCATTGATAGAACCTTTCTTTATCAATTACGCGAAAAATCTTGAAAAACACGAGTTCTCCTTTATAATTTTTCATGGAACAGAGATGAGTAATATATGTCTTCGAGAAAGTTGTGGTGTTTAGAACAGAAAAGACTTTTTACTTTAAGATTTGAAAATTCAAATTTGAAAGAACTTCAAAATGGTTTTCATTGTGACAGATCGCAATACCGCGGCATATCTGAAAAAATCCCAGATATCTCGGATGATAATACATATAATTGAAACTAATTTTTTAAAAATGTAAAAAACTATAGAAATTCAATGGAATTTTTTGCGTGATATTCCCCTCGGTTTGAATGTATTACATACTCCCATCCAAGTGCAATTAAATGTATAGACGTCCAGCCAGACCCGAGTTGTCATCAAAAAGCATATTCTACTCTCAACCCCACCAATAGATTCTGCAAACTGAATTTCAAAACTATTATTAGTTCGCTCGACACCAATAAAATGGTGACGTTCGTTCGGTTTTCCTACATTTAACATACATAAAAATACGAATTATATAAATTATTTAAATTAGAATTTCTAGGGGGATTTCTCACGAAAAAAAAATGAATTCTTATAAATTTTGAAAAATTTCTTCAGTTCGGTCCGATTCGATCAATTTTTGTCGATTCGTGTAAATAAATGTACATTTACACTGAACTTTTGAATTATGCTTCAATGAAATTGTTCTGGAAGTGGGTTTTGGTGGATCTCAAGGATCGTTCAGAACTGCTCCCGGTTCTGGAAGTGGATCTTCAGGATGGGCCAGGGCAATGTCAAACCGGATCTGGTCCATCCTGAGGATCCACCAAAACCCACTTCCAGAACACTTTTATTCAAGCAAAATCGTCATTTCACATTTGCTCAAACTTTTTGTGTGAGAAATCCCCCTAGTAGAATTTAAATAGGGCAAGATTGAGAGAAGAGTGTGTTTTGCTGACTTCGTCATAAAAGAGTAGTCTTAATTCGACTTTAGAATGGCCGAAAACGAGTGTATTCATTTCTTGCGGTTTTTTGCGATTTTCATAAAACTGATATTTTATATATATTGAAAGCAAATATTTCAGCTTTTTTGATATTCATAAACGTTTTTTGCATCGTTGATTTGCTTTTGAATGGCTTTCAATTATGTCGATGATAAAATTGTCGTGCCGTGACGATACAACCGAATTGTATAGCCTCAACACCACCTCGACACGGAAATTTTCAAATGGTATGAATTCGAAAGTGAATGTTATGTTAGTTTTCCCAAATAAAAATTAAAAATAAAATATTGACTGTTTTAAAGTGTTTGCTATGAATGTCATTTTCAGGGCGTAAAGTTTGACAGATACCATTGCTGACGTTAGGGTGTGTTCAATGCCGGTATTGAACAATGAAATGTACTAAACACTTGATTGTGAAATTATGAATTGTGTGAAAAAAAATTTACTTTCTATCGAAAATGTGGGAATTAATATCCACAAAGAGACAAAAGAATGATTTGCCATTTATTATTTTGTATTAGTGTTTTTTTTTCAGATAATATTCGGCTTCTTTCAAAACAAAGTTGCAACAATTGAAATTGATCGTGCCGTGTAAGCTTGATGATGACAATTTTTTCACTCCTATGTTTTAGGCATTTTGCATGCAAAGTAACTCGACTGTCGAAATAACTGTGATTTTCTTTTCTAAATTGGTTTATGAATGAAAAAGTGATTTTGTATAAAATTGTAAAAAAAATAAATAAAATCTTCATCAGAACCGTGCGAGAAGATATTAGTATCACCAACCAGATGGCGACACAGAAAACATTCAATTTAGTACATCTGTCAAAAAGCACAATTCTTCGCTATAACATACCTGATGTTCTTTCAAGAAAAAATTGAGGGCAAAAAACCAAACTCATGCAAATGTGAATCGCGATCAACGTGAAACTTTCAGAATTTCATTTTTTCACCAAAAAATGAAATCTCAGAAAATTTGAAGCCAATCAAAATCGAATGGGTCTCATTTTAAGGTTTGTTGTGTCTGTGTGTGTTCATTCACACCGAGTTTTATTGTTTGTGTTGTTGTAATTTTTTGGCATGCGCTCGCACCACAACACATTGTTACATGTTTTGCTTTCTGTGTATAATTTTCTTCTTTTTTCTCTCACTCGCAATTGCAAACAGAGACCTGAGTTCAGTGTAATTTGATACTCGCTGAGGATGACAAATGTCGAAATGCATCCGAACCAAAATTTCGTTTATAAATAAATATTCATATTGATTTATGTTTGAAATTTTAAAAAGCAAAGTCATTTTAAGGTGTTTTATTTAAAATTTAATCGTAGATTGAAAAAATCTTTCCATTTCAATTCCCTTAACAAAGTGTACGGAAAAGTAAAATATTCAACATTAACATTGTTGGCAGCATATTGAATCTATTCCAATTGTTCTTCAATATTAATTTGGTTTCTTTTACCGATAAAAAGTTTGGCGACATTATTGTGATCTGAAAAATAATAATACAGATCAATGAAAAAGATCAAAGCGGTATTTAATTTAGTCAGCAGTACCATGGTTAACAGCTAACTGACGAGGTGTTACATTCGCAAGATTTCTAATATCAACTCTGGCTCCTTTTTTGATGAGAAGTTCAGCAACATTCTTGTGACCTTAGAAATAATTTGGATCGATGAAAAAGATCAAACCAATTCTTTATTTTGCGAAAATAACTATTCAACATTACCATTCTCAGCAGCATAATGAAGAGG
>NW_022595247.1:702586-705015 GCF_009176505.1 Sitodiplosis mosellana | reverse complement strand
TCAGCAACATTCTTGTGACCTTAGAAATAATTTGGATCGATGAAAAAAATCAAACCGATTCTTTATTTTGCGAAAATAACTATTCAACATTACCATTCTCAGCAGCATAATGAAGAGGTGTATTATCAAAATGATTCATGATATCCATATTGGCGCCTTTGTTGAGGAGAACCTCGACGACATTCTTGTGACCTTGAAAATAATTTGGATCGATGAAAAAGATCAAACCGATTCTTTATTTTGTGAAAATAACTATTCAACATTACCATTTCTAGCAGCTAAATGAAGAGCTGTATTATTAATATTCGTCACGACATCCATATTGGCGCCTTTGTTGAGGAGAAACTTGGCGACATTCTTGTGACCTTAGAAATGATTTAGATCGATGAAAAAGATCAAACCGATTCTTTATTTTGCGGAAATAACTATTCAACATTACCATTCTCAGCAGCATAATGAAGAGGTGTATTATCAAAATGATTCATGATATCCATATTGGCGCCTTTGTTGAGGAGAACCTCGACGACATTCTTGTGACCTTAGAAATAATTTGGATCGATGAAAAAGATCAAACCGATTCTTTATTTTGTGAAAATAACTATTCAACATTACCATTTCTAGCAGCTAAATGAAGAGCTGTATTATTAATGTTCGTCACGACATCCATATTGGCGCCTTTGTTGAGGAGAACCTCGACGACATTCTTGTGACCTTAGAAATGATTTAGATCGATGAAAAAGATCAAACCGATTCTTTATTTTGTGAAAATAACTATTCAACATTACCATTCTCAGCAGCTAAATGAAGAGATGTCCGATTCCAATTATTTCCGATATCAACATTGGCTCCTTTACTGATGAGAAATTCAGCGACACTCTTTTGACCTGAAAAATAACCCAGATCGATGAAAAAATTAAACCAATTTCCCATTTAGTGAAAAAAAGTCAAGGCTGCACTGACGAAGTGTAGTAGACATCACACACAACTCTGACACCCGTGTATATACACTACCGTGCAAAAGTTTGGAACCACTACGTATTTTTCATACAAATTGACCATTTTTGGTGGACTCATTAACATATTTCGGAAACACCTGCTCTTGATATTTTATGCATAGTTTCTACAACGTTTCAATAGTAAATCACAGAGGTTTCATCAGAAAATATTCATGAATTTCAAAAATATACCAATTTGAATTTGTACTGTGTGAAAAATGATCAAATTTGTATGAAGATTAAAACAGATCAAATTCAAATTGATATATTTTTTTAAATAAGTGAATATTTTTTGATGAAACCTCCGTGATTTACTATTGAAACGTTGTAGAAACTATGCACAAAATATCAAGAGTGCAGGTGTTTCCGAAATATGTAAATGAGTCCACCAAAAATGGTCAATTTGTATGAAAAATACCTAGTGGTTCCAAACTTTTGCACGGTAGTGTATGCTAGTCGGTTTTGTGTGTGAGTTGGTTGCGATGGCTGTATATGCGACGTTTGTTTGCACGATAGTTGTGTGCGCAGCAGTTGCATCGCGATATGCTTATCTATTGGCCGAAGCATATTCAATGCTTGCTGCTAAGCAATACTAATGCGCATAGTACTCGAAAAATTATTCAAAATTACCTTGGGCAGCAGCACAATGAAGAGGTGTCTCTTTCGTATTAGTTTCACTCTCAAGATTGGCTCCTTCGCGGATGAGAAGTTGCGCGACACTCTTGTGACCTGAACAATAACACCGATCGATGGGATAAAATCAGGTCAATCTTTTATTCAATAACAATAAGTATTCAACGTTACCTTTCTTAGCAGCATAATGCAGAGCTGTCTCACCCCAATCATTTCCAATATTAGGGTCGGCTCCTTCAGCGATGAGTTTTTGAGCTTTCTTCACTTTGCCTGATAGAATATGAAAAATATTCATAGATCAATGAAACGGATTGAACAACACATTCTTTTTTATAAAAAATGTCCAAATTACCAGCAAAAGCAGCTCTATGCAGAGCTGTCTCTCCATACATGTCTCTTCCGTTTACTAAAATAAATATGAAAAGTTTAGCATAAATGCGGTTCCCATATCTTCGTTACAAGGTGCTTTGTATATGGAATTTAAGAGTAAAACTGGATAAATAAATGAATCTTCAATCTTACAGTTCCTCCCGGGTGGTGCTCCGCTCACATCCCCGATGAAGAACTGTGGAAATAGAATCAAAGTGATACATTTGGAATGGGAACAACGGATGAGATTAATACATTATGTATTAATAACAGTTTTCAACTGTTTTTAATAGAATAAATGTTTCCGGTGGACATTTTTTTGGAATAGAAGATTTTTTTCAATTTAAGAACTTGAAAAAGGACACTTTTCATTTTTTAAATTATTTCAGAAAAAATTATCACAAATTGTCCACGAAAAGTATCAAACATGAA
>NW_022595247.1:653443-682586 GCF_009176505.1 Sitodiplosis mosellana | reverse complement strand
TTTGCGATTTTGAGCCCTAGATGCCTTTTTTGGGGTAAGTTTGTTCTACATTTTTTTTTTCTGATTCAATACCTACAACTTTGATTAAGACCAAACAACAATATTCATAACGGGTAACCGAGTTATAGCCGTGTGGAAATATTGAAAAAGTGCTAAAAATCCACCTTTGGCCAAAAAACGCCGGAGGAAATTAAATCCTTAAATGAATAAACTTTTTAAAAATATTTGGCAGGAGTTCTTGTTTCGGTAAGTACTTTGACGTGGAATTCTCAGAAATGAGTTTGCCTTTCATGACTTGAAAAATGTTGCACTGTGTAAGTATTCAACGTTACCTTTCTTAGCAGCATAGTGCAGAGCTGTCTCACCCCAATCATTTCCAATATTAGGGTCGGCTCCTTCAGCGATGAGGTTTTGAGCTTTCTTCACTTTGCCTGATAGAATATGAAAAATATTCATAGATCAATGAAACGGATTGAACAAAACATTCTTTTTTATAAAAAAAAATGTCCAAAATTACCAGCAAAAGCAGCTCTATGCAGAGCTGTCTCTCCATTCATGTCTTTTTCGTTTACTAAAATAAGTATGAAAAGTTTAGCATAAATGAGGTTCCCATATCTTCGTTACAAGGTGCTTTGTATATGGAATTTAAGAGTTGAGCTGGATAAATAAATGAAACTTCAATCTTACCGTTCCTCCCGGGTGGTGCTCCGCTCACATCCCCGATTAAGAACTGTGGAAATAGAATCAAAGTGATATATTTGGAATGGGAACAACGGATGAGATTAATACATTATGTATTAAAGTTTCCGGTGGACATTTTTTGGAATGTAAGAATTTTTTCAATTTATGAACTTGAAAAAAGCACACTTTTCATTTTTTAAATTATTTCAGAAAAAATTATCACAAATTGTTCACGAAAAGTATCAAACATGAAAAATTTAAAAAAAATCGACTGAAATTGTCGACTCACCTCGGATACCATCAAGCCAATGAGCAGCAGTGTGAAAGAACTTCGACTCAGCATTTTTCTAGCTTCGAACTATTAAAAGTTTACTATGAACGTATCAATTGGTAAGAACTGTTTGATGGACATGCGAATCGAACGCATCCTCTTATATACACTTTTCAAGTGTGGCCACGTCGGTGGGCAACACACTGTATGATTCAATCCACGTACAATGACGATTCTAATAAAAGTCCACAAAATATTATCGCACACATTTTTCAAGATAACAATGTCAAACAATTGATGATATTACAATTCCACCTGTGCACGTGTGTTTAATTTCGCGTTTCACATTTTCACGCATTGAAAATATCAGATGTTTACATTTATTCTTTCATCACCTTCTTTAAACTACAAATTCAATGTAAAAATTTAAAAAGGAAATATTTTTCACTCTTGAAGGGTTGAGTGGTGTTACTATGGCACGTGGCTGTTCAAATTTAAAAATTTCACATCTTCGCTGCATGCACAAAACACATTCCGTTTCAAAGTCGATCCAAAGTTGACCACAGATCAACCGTCGCTTACATGATGTAAATTAGAATGTGAATGATCAAACGACCTGACTCATACCTTTGCGTTACATTCAGGCTCACATGGCATGGTGGCGTTGCTTTGTTCAATAGCTACTGTGTTAGTTGATGTAAGGATATACGGTATAACATTTACTTTACATCACTCAATAAGGTATAGGTAGGATACGATGATATTGATACAAATCTACGCATTCCCTTAAAAAATTAGAAGCGAATCTCATGCAAAATCATATCCATACTCAATAACACTTTCCATAGAAATATAGACAGCTCCTCAATTAGTTTGAAATTCCAATGAACACACACGTAAAGAAATACTTACAATCCGATACAAATCACATAAAAAAGAAAAAAATTCTGTCACTGTCGCATTTCGTATCAACACAGCCAACTTTTTGTTTCCATGAAATAAATTCTTCGTAGTGGTAAAAAATCTATGACACAGATTCGAGAGAAATATCACTAATACTGAGAAAAAAAACTTGTTCCGTTTGTGTCAAAGATCGAAAAATGTATTCATTTTATTAAGTTTATCAAGCACTTTTCATGAAGTTTTTACCTAGCATTGAATTTTCGTTTAAGCTTTACTATCTAAATACGGTCAAACTAGTTATAATGCCATCGTTAGATGGCGTTTGTTCTGGTCAAAAGCTTGAAGGTCCTCCGTGGTATGCGTTTTCCATATTATCGCTAAAATTTCATTTTATCTCATTAAATCAAGAATATTAAGAAAATAATTGATTTTGAAATGAAAGCCAATTCGGTCTTTGTTCTAATCGATAATTTATTTGAAATAAATGCAGACATTTCAAGTCATCTGCGACTCTTCTTCAGGGCCTGAAAATAACAAATGTTTTGGGTTCAAGGATACTATGACTATGCAAACGTAATTACCCCTCAGATTATGTGAACTCAAAGAATGTAACAAACTGATCGATTTCAACGGTGAAATGAATAGAACATATTCCAATTAGTCTTTATTTTACCTCACTTCTGCATTTTCTTATCTTCTTACTGATTTTTCGTACGAAAAATTGTTAACCCTGCGAACATAAATTGGTTTTTTACCC
The DNA here is from genome assembly GCF_009176505.1 of Sitodiplosis mosellana. Taxonomy (NCBI): domain Eukaryota; kingdom Metazoa; phylum Arthropoda; class Insecta; order Diptera; family Cecidomyiidae; genus Sitodiplosis; species Sitodiplosis mosellana. Next base: position 679,974 of record NW_022595247.1, on the reverse strand, counting down.
CTCAGATGAAAATTTTTACCCCTTGGGATAAATTTTTGCCTCTGAGAATATGAATTGGCCGTGAAATAAATATTATATATTGAAAAAAAAATTTCTATTTTCTTACTCTTTTCTTTTCTTTCTCACCTCTCCCCTCGTATTTGGTATTAAAGTAAGTTCCATGTGCTTGAGTTCTCATTGAATTCGAAACGAATCGAAGATCATAGATTAAAAAGTGAAGTGATAGCCAGGGAAAATGCGTAGTATTTCGATATCGACATTCAATATGCTTATGTAAAAGCTTTGCTAATTTTAGCCAAAAGAAGCTCACATTGCATCGCCCCACTGATTTTAGTGCAAATGACCCAATTTCCTCCGTGCGTTTTTTCTTCGGTATCTAACGTTCGCAGCACGTATAAAATGTGTGTACCGTTTTAGCAGAGGAATTATGCTATGAATTGATTCCATAGAAATTCTATCGGTTCAATCTGCCGATAAGAGAAAAAGGGAAGCCCATACCAAATATTACTGATAATTTAGGGCGATTGAATTTTCTTATTGCCACTTATTCATTTCTCATACATACCAAAACTCAATCGAGGAAATTCTTCAACATTTCACAATTCACCGTTGGCTGGACGAAAGGTGGTTCGAATACTTCAAATTCATACATTGTGCCCGAAATTGAAATAATTAGATTTGATTGGTTTGATTACACGAACTACTACGAGTAAGACATTCCGAACATATTCACATCAATCGCAAACAATAGCTGTGGAATATGGATTATAAAATTAATCATAAAATCAACTATCTTAGGAGCATTACTATTACTATTACTACTTCCAATTATTTGGAGCAAGAGTTCAACCAATTCAACTCAAGTAAGTTGCCGGAGTAAAATGTGGTAATTGTTTAAATTGATTTTCGAGCATGTTTCATTCTATTCGAAAGTTTAAGAGTTCTATAAAAAGTCACAAATTTTTTCTCGACAAGTTATCATGACAAACCCGATTATTTTTTTTTCGACTTTCAATTTTCCATCTAGTAGACTATTTTAAGGAAGTATCGCTGCAAGTATTTCTGAAAGTCAGCTATTAGTCAATGATCAGTTTGTTTTTTCGTGACCAAAGTTCAGTGAAACAATTCACAATTTTACTTTTTGCTTCATTTTACGATGTTAGTCAATTCAAAAACCGTGCAATGCTCTTCGAAAAAGGATTACCATAGCGAAGACAGTGTTGAAAGTTCGTGTAATAAACACTTTTAAATATCGATATATAAAGATACCACTTGTTTATATAAAGAGAAAAAAGATAATGCCAGACACAAAGCAATTCAATCCCCTGCGCGATGTCTTATAATCAGTAGAAAATCGTGTTGTGTGACTCAAGAGCCAACAACACTGTTACTCATTGGCCAATACAATGTGTTACATTCCCAACAAATCACACTGGTTTCTCAAAAAAAGCCAACGATTAGATATTATCGACGACTTTTTGCGTTGATAGCTAAATCGATTTTCATTTTCAGACAGTATAAATTCGATTGAAATTGAAGTGATGATTTTTTTTTCTCCCAAAATTGACTCGCCAACGAATATCTCGTGAGAATAATGTTGAAATATTTGCTATTTATTTTCCGTATTAGTTGCAGTTTGTGCTTGTCGTGATAAAACCAAACCAAGGCATTTCGAGGAGTTTGGCGATTGCGACGAAGAACAATACATCGGAAATGTGAAAATTTTCACGCTTCGCATTCCACTCAGAGAAACCATTCAAACGGTCACTTTTCCAAAGGTAACCAAAAAAAACCAGTTTGACGTTTTCGTTTTTTGACGAAGTTTAGTCAGTTTTACTGACTACTATTAATTCATTTTCGTTTTTTTGAATAACCATTGGTAAACCCCTTTGAATTCGTTGCAAGAAGATAATTAGCATGCATGTTCTTTATTTAGGATCCAGAAAAATCGGATATTATGATTCATGGTATTCAACACAATGACTATAGGATTCAGCCGTCAAAATTGACAATTGAAAGTGGCGGATTCGGTTCGACATATGCAAAAATCACCATTACATCACATTACGGCTCCGGTTTGTCATCGGTCATTCACTTTTATGGAGCGAAAAATACAAACATAAATTCTTTTTAAACACTCGGTTTTAAACAATCATACAATAAAATCCCAAACTACTTGTCAAAACTGGAATAATTTTTGTTATTATCGAATCAAAAATGATACCGTTGAATATGCATTCAGCTTCTCGAATCGAGTAACATTTTAAATATCGACATCGCATTTCTTTCGGACCTAGTTCCTGGCTATTAATTACGTACTCTTTTTTACGGTTCTTGAGCTTATCACTTATTCTGGATATGGCGCCAATAATATTCCGGTATTAGAGACAGTTGCTATCTATGTTCTACTAAAGACTGTGTGTTTGACACAATTCTTCTATATGCCTAATTTATGCAATGCACTCGTCTTTGTCCTGCGGAATATTTAATCATTGCAATCGATACCGCAATTTGCATGACATCTGAATTATAGATTGCGCTTGCTAGTAGCAATAACATCAACGGCTGAACGCAGCAGTAGCCTTCTGCTAGTAGGTTAGTCGGGCGGTCTTTTAGAAGCGAACGAAGGATATCACTAGCTCTCTTGATTTATTGAAGCTTTTGATTCACTCACTTCAATTTTTAGCCCCCTTCAAATAAACAAGCGATTGTTAAATTGATTTCAGCTTTGGACTATTAAGCCTTTTTTGCAATCACTTTTATTATATTCGCATTACGAGTGGAGACGGCTATCGCATCAATATGTGTCCATAGCAATCGATCTGTAAATGAATTATTGATCGATATTTGCAACACATGAAATGCCTAAACATCAACATGACACAGTGGAGACGAACGAAACGGAACATGTGTTGTTTTGTGATGAACAACAGCTTAAAGTGAAAACTAATGTTAGAGCAGAATTTGAAATTGCATGTACTTTGCAAATTTCAATCACACATCTCAAGATTTTGAGGAAAACAAAGAAAATTAGGCTCTCGAGAGAATTATCTTGCTTGAAAATGAGTTGAGAATTGATTCATTATCAATGAGCCCAACGAATAAATCTTCAAATGAATTAATTTTTTAATTTTAAACAGTTCCGTTACCGTTGATTCGGACGGTCCGGTCCAGATCATCTTTAGTATTGCTTATACTACTTAAATGTATATAGATAAGAATCAAATTGCTTTTCAATTACAATTCGAGCAATTCTTGGATGTTCAAGTGCGCTAGAATAAGAGGATGTTCGATAAGAGAGAAAATATTCCGTTGAATATTTTATTCACATACAGTTGGTTCACGGAGTGATGTTGCTAAAAGGCTGTTCAAGACGGAACATTTTGAACAAATGATAACACACATGCCGTCTGATCACGTCACCGAGCAATTTCCTTGATTAATGAATAATATTGTTGGGGGAATTGATTTACATTCATCCATATTTAAATAGAGTGGGCACTGGTCATTCAGATCAGCATCACTTATAAGTTTTCACTGCTACTCACCAGTTAAACGAAAGAACAGAAAAAAATATTCAAACCAATCTTGAGATTTACAATAGTGTTGCTTCTCAGCGTAGTTCATTTAACCTGTTTTTCACATCATGTTCACAAAAAAGTCTTGATGAATAAAATCATGCTCGGGACCATGGAACCGAATTCAAATTAGATTGGTTACTTTGAATATACACAAAGCAACAAAAGGCAACAAAATGATACTTTTTCCACATCGGAGTAATGGAAATTCAAACAAGAGATGTACCATCATTATAAATGCTCCGGAAGTACTTTCTGCAATTCCATGGAGTTCAATTATTAAATGACACCGTACAGCTTGTCTGGATGCTCTCTACCTCGTGTAACTGTTTAAATTTTAGAATTATCCATACACGACTCAAGAGAAAAAATACTCTTCATTTCTGCGGTGTACGTACTGCTTACGCTATGCGTTCGCTATTTTTCTGCGTTATTCACACTTACACCATATTCGTCATACGAAAAAACGGCAGAATGTAAGTGTAGAACGCATGCGGATTGCGGATACACTAACGTTCGCTGTATATTCGCGCTTCTCACGCCAATACCAACGCATACAATTCCATACTCAAGCGCTCTTTTGTGTTGCGATATTGACGCCAGGCCGTATGGGGGCCTTGCGTATTGAGCAAGTTTTATGACACGCCACCAATTAATCGTTTATCAAGTGGAGATCAATTGCTCATAGTTATGGATAGTGGGAATTGGCTAAATAGGTAGAGTACGTGTTCATAGATCGCGTGGTCGCGAGTTCGATTCCATATGGAGAGGGGTTTTTTATTAAGTAAACAAGCGCGCGCTGTTAAAAACTTATACACCCAAAAAGCATCCACACAATATCGATTCGGAAAAAAATGAGAGAACGGCCGCTCATCCGAATTTGCAGCGAAAAACGAAACATTCTGATTCGAGTGCAAAACCAAAAAATAAACGGAGACGACGAATATGAAATGTAGAATGTCGAACGAAAAGCTTATGAACGCGAACCGCGATAGAAAATGAAGGAATTGCTGTTCAAACGAAGCAAGCAGCTCACACTGCTCGTCGGTGCTACGCGAATCAAATTGAGCGAAAAACAGAACATGAACGGGGTCCGACTGAATGAGTTGTAGAATGTTGAAACTGTCTGCCGTAATATAGGTATCGAAAATTGGAATGGAAGCTATTAAAAAAATCCGCAATTACTGTATTCTCCTTATTCACCGATTAGTTGAACACATGCGTGTATTGATTTCAATTGTTTTTTTTTTTTTTTTTTCAAAGAAGAAGAAATAGAAATGTATCATGCGACATATCATTTTGAAGGGAATTTTGCGTAGAACACGATTTTGGCAGCAAAAAATAGAAAGGAAAATATGTTTTGTCAAATTAAAATCAAGCTAATATTTTATGCCTTGTTTCCATTTCAGAATTAAGAGTTTGATTACACACAATTTTATTAATTCACCAAAACGAATCGCAATTCATTTGACTGTTTAAAAATTGCTAGTCAATTTTTGCCAACGCTTCAAGAGATCCAGATGATGATTTCAAATGTATTCTTTGACTGTATGAGTCACACAGTATGACTCACGTAACCTTGATCATATTTTGAAAATATTTTTCTTTCTATTTTTTGCTGCCAAAATCGTGTTCTACGCAAAATTCCCTTCAAAATGATATGTCGCATGATACATTTCTATTTCTTCTTCTTTGAAAAAAAAATAAACAATTGAAATCGATACACGCATGTGTTCAACTAATCGGTGAATAAGGAGAATACAGTAATTGCGGATTTTTTTAATAGCTTCCATACGTCACACGCTTCAAATATCATGCCACGGCCGATAAACCATGCCAAATAGATGTATGATTCATTTGTTTGAATCTCGCCAGTTTGTACGAATGTTAAAGTATTGATGTTTTCTGGATGTATGTAATTATTCCATTTTTCGTTCGTACATACTATCCATATCCAAACCAATACATATTTCAACCCAAATTTCCAAAGCGAAAACAACAAGAATTTGAAATGAAATTCAAACGACTCGAAGCCTGTGTACAACACATACAACAGTAGAATTTGTTGGAATACGTCATCTTTTAGTAAATCATGAAGTAAACATGGACACATTATGACGAACATTTTTCGTTCATTTTTCCAGACAGCCATTATCTCAAAAATCGTCATCGGATATCTTATTAGTTTGCTGGTATCAATTATATTTCCCGCTTTTGTCGTTCCAATGATTCCATCGGATTGAATGAGTGTTTCAACAAATATACATTTTACAGTCATGTATAGAATGAGTCGCTGTGCCTTTTGAATGAAATTCATTTTATCTACTTAGTTATAATTTTTCCGAACCTTACTATTATAAGCATCGACGATTTTTATTTTGTTTTTCGATACCTATATTACGGCAGACAGTTTCAACATTCTACAACTCATTCAGTCGGACCCCGTTCATGTTCTGTTTTTCGCTCAATTTGATTCGCGTAGCACCGACGAGCAGTGTGAGCTGCTTGCTTCGTTTGAACAGCAATTCCTTCATTTTCTATCGCGGTTCGCGTTCATAAGCTTTTCGTTCGACATTCTACATTTCATATTCGTCGTCTCCGTTTATTTTTTGGTTTTGCACTCGAATCAAAATGTTTCGTTTTTCGCTGCAATTTCGAATAAGCGGCCGTTCTCTCATTTTTTTCCGAATCGATATTGTGTGGATGCTTTTTGGATGTACAAGTTTTTAACAGCGCGCGCTTGTTTTACTTAATAAAAAACCCTTCTCAACATGGAATCGAACTCGCGACCACGCGATCTATGAACACGTACTCTACCTATTTATCCAATTCCCACTATCCATAACTATGAACAATTGATCTCCACTTGATAAACGAATTAATTGGTGGCGTGTCATAAAACTTGCTCAATACGCAAGGCCCCCATACGGCCTGGCGTCAATATCGCAACACAAAAGAGCGCTTGAGTATGGAATTGTATGCGTTGGTATTGGTGTGAGAAGCGCGAATATACAGCGAACGTTAGTGTATCCGCAATCCGCATGCGTTCTACACTTACATTCTGCCGTTTTTTCGTATGACGAATATGGTGTAAGTGTGAATAACGCAGAAAAATAGCGAACGCATAGCGTAAGCAATACGTACACCGCAGAAATGAAGAGTATTTTTTCTCTTGAGTAAGCTTGATATTACTTGACGCATTTTCAACTTCATTGTAATACAAAACTCTGCTCTTTCCTAGAGCAAAGTTTTTTCGAGATAAATTGAAATGTTTCTGCATAAAAACACCTTACTTTGATAAATGAACAAAAAAATTCTTCTGTATGATAACAAAAGTAGAAGATATGAATATGTAAAATTCGAAAAACCTTTGCCGCTCACTACATTGTGAATTTCAATAGAAAACCGAATATAAATGATGAAAGTTTTTTGTTCCGATTAATGACATCTCGAAATGAAATTCCTCGGCTGCATGAGTTGGCACTTGTCAAGCAAAATTTAAGTGGGAAAAATTAAACACATCAATATTTTTTATTTGCATGTGGATGACATGATTGAGTCTCTTCTTGATCAATTGGATTTTTTTTTTCATTTATTCACTACCTCTTCATTAGGTTTGCTTTTGTAAAAGAAACGTCCAACAGACAAATTTTTCAGTTTTCGCAACATCCGTGTAGTATGCTCGTGTGATGCAAAAAATTGAGCTTTTCGTATCAAGCCAAAATACAATATCTGAATAACTAACGGTCAACGGTCGTATACAGCAGAAATAATAATGATAATTTAATTTATTCGGATAATTTCCATAAGTACATCTTTTAGTTGGGTTTTAAATTTATTGATTGATTCTTCATTATGGTCTCAATTATGGTTTTGCATATGGATATTTTCTGTTAACAATTCAGTTCATTTCTTAATCTTGCTAAAACGCTTTTTTCCTACTTTCTTACAAATGTAGTTAACATTGGCTTCAAAATTTAGCTTATTGTCGATAACAACTCCTAAATACTTCATTTCATTTACTAGCTCAATTTTTTCTTCATTGATTCTAATATCAAAATTGTTACCATCAATATTTTTCTTATTTGAGCTCAACATTGCTTTTGTCTTTTTATCATTTAATTTAAGTTTATGTTGACATAGATTTTTGAAACTTGACTTTTAGACACATTTCAAAACCGAGCAAGTAGGGCGCAACTCGCCTCGGAGAGCTGTAGACTCTACGTATTAAAATCGTACAATCAGTCTACTCAGTTACGGTGTTCTTTTCCACGGTTTATAACATCATCCGTAAAATGACATTGCCGAGTTTGTAAGAGATGGTTCTGCTGACGGAGCTAAAAGCAAGCATTGCAAAGTTTGTTTTTGAATATCATTTTACTTTGATAAGTTTTGAAAATTGATTTTTCTTTCGAGGAGCTTCAAAGATTTTTGGATTGGTTGAAAAATGGAGTAAAGGCAATTTCCCTAAATGTATGCAACAATTACTGAACATAAATTGAAGTGGTTCACTCGTCTGCGCAGCTCATCAGATTAATTGATTATTGTTACTTTATCGATACTTTGGGCTGAGTTTGAAATGTTTGGCAATATATATTGTTTACAAAATGTCTAAAACATTGATGACCTATTGAAGAGCTATTTATGTTATTTGAAAAAGTTTCACCCAATGTGACAAACTTCTGATAAAGATATTTTTATCAGATTTTGGCAAAGATTTAATAAAAACAGTTCATTCGATACAATAACATTTTAAGAGGGACTGTTCTGTGAAGAGAATCTGTGGGAAAAATGTCACTGAATAAATTTGTGATAATATTTACATTGTTATAGGGTCTGCATGGAGCGCCACTCATCACAACAGGTTAGAAAATAGATATTTAAGGCCAAAACACACAAATTTATTGGAAATTGAATTTTATTCTCATCACCGTACCCATGCAAAACTCTCACCGAAACTATTTCTTTTCCACATGTACTGACTTGGCGAAGTTGATTTTTTTTTTCTTCAAATAATTATCATTCAATTATTTTCCAACAATCAAGTTTTTTTCATCAGAGTTTAATCAAGACCTGGGAATAATATTTGGTCTGTCATTTCTTTCAATGGAGAAAAGGTTGCAGATTCAGGTGTGCAAAGCGTACTAAATAAAGAGACCATCTACTGAAGAAAGATTTTTTACTTCTTATCTCACATTATTGCATAGTTCTACTATTATTTTTATTTATTTTTAATTATGATTTGTTTCCTAGTTGCTTTTCTTTCTCTTTTGTGTTTTTTCTTTTATTATTAGAAGAACACCTACTTTTTGGTGATAAAAACATGGCCTACGCTTGTAAAAATTCAAAGTCTACTCGTGTCATGTTTGGGCGTGTTCATGTAAAAAAAAAGGTTTAAAACCCACTTCTATAATCACAAAATAACTTTCCTTGGTGACCAATCATGACATTTTAAGGGTGAATATTTATAATCGTTGTGTGGGACTGTGAGTCTTTGTGAGAAAGAAAAAAAATAAATATTTCGGTCAGGCTGTTTACACTTCATAATACGCGTTACAAATCAATCAAAGGAAAGTATGCGAACGTGATGAATAAATGGGAGAAAATGTCAAGCAAATCGCATTTATCAGCATCATAATTTCTATCCGCATTCAATCTGACGAAAAGCAATTGAGTTTAGGGGCAAAACACTTGACATATGTATTTGATTGCGGCGTTAGCGATTGAAAGCCTGGGCGTTCATTAAACGACAAATTGATTTATTTTCAAAAGTGCCCCTTCGAATATCACATATTGATATCAAAAAATGATTTTATTCCAACAATATACCAAACGGTAGATAATGTTGTTTATTTTGTAAATGCTTCTTGTTACGAACTGAGCTGAATTATAAAACACCAACATTGAAAAACATATTTACATTTCAAGTTGTTTGAAAGTGAAAGAAAAAGAATGTGCTATTTTTGACTTTGCTTATGTGTGGCCAAAAATTCCACTTGTGGTGATTTAAACAAGCCGATTTTCATGGAATACTTTGGAAATAACGGTTAGAATTTGAATTACTTGGAACGAACAACATGATGAATCCATCGACCATTATTTTTCCAGACGTAGGTGTCCCAGTGACAATTTGTATAGTTGTAACATACTTTTTATAATATTGTACCAAAAATGATGGATTTTATTTCAGAATGAAGAAAAATCGGATTTGGTGATATGTGATTATTCAAAGTGTGCGGAGTTGACATGAAATGCATAGAATATTTAATCAAAACCCGAAGGTCAGACGGAATTTGGTCGATGGTGAAATTTTTACTGGGAGAAACTCAACAATACTTCTCCCAAGCCTGATTGTTAATTCAAAGGAATTGATTTTTGTTTACTTTATCGCAATGAACACAGAAAAATAAATGAATATCAAAGTATTTTTGTACCATTTTTCCGATGAATGGGTTAAGTTTCATCCAAAAAACCTCACATTCAATCGCTGTCTTTACATCTATTTATGACAAAGAAATCATTATAATTTTATATTTCGATATACCAACTACTCGTATCCTATTACTTTTGGTATTTTTCTTTTGAAATTCAATGTGTGATAGAAACATTTTTCTCATTCCATAGCTTTGAAATTTTTAAAGCGTCGTGATTGAAAAATTAATTGATTGATTCGATTAAAGTAGAATGCATAAATGTTTGAAACGAAAATTCGGGGACCAAATGTACGGAATAATGCCAATTTGTACGGAAGGAATTCTTACATATTTTTCCACGAAACCAATTAATTTCGTTCTGTTTGGTGGAACATAAAGTTTATTCAATAAGTAATTCAACTATCTCATAAGAGGATGGCTTTTTGCGAATCAGTCAATTAGTGTGTTTGAAATTACGACAAGTGCTTATGGATACCAATACGAAAAACATTCGTGCTATGTAGGCAACCTACGTCATCTGCCAATGGGGATTTGATAAATTTTACAAAAAAATGTGTTACTTAAAAAGTTTGTTGATCGATTGATCATTTTCGATTGACTCAATCTCTGGGCGAAAATGTATCAATTGCAAATTTCTAATGAAGATTGATTGCCTGTGTTTCTTGTTACATCCAATCGTAATTTATTTTTTATCACAGATGAAATGTGAAGGGAGACAAAATTTTGTCACGTAATGAATCTTTATCAAAAATCCATTCAGCCTATATATTCAAATGAGAAACAATTGATGTTTCAGTTGAGTTCGGTATTTCAAAGCTAAACAATAGTTCTTGAGTCATGGTTAACCCTCTAACGCATTAATTTTTCCCAGGGCTGGGAGTACTGGTACTTGGTTGATTTTTGGCCATAGATAATTAAAAAAATATTCACAATCCTGGATTCCTCATGGTTTAGTCAGGAAATGCGATTGACATAAATCAGAGAACAATCAAATCCATTGTTTAAAAGTGTCAAAAATGTGTCTAATTTGGAAATCAAATAATTTATTTTGTTAAATTTTTGTTTTTGCACACATTTTTGTTAATAACTTTACAATCACACTACATAGACAAATAATGCCAAAGACAAAAATGAAGAGAAAACATTGACAAATAAAAATTCATGTTGAAGCAATGTGATTTGATGTACGGTTTACGTTCTACAGGCATTCAAATGTTGCCCGTCTAGAGGCGGTTGTATGCATTAGAGGGTTAAGATTAAGAATTCAATTGTTTTTGCTTTGTTGATTGCCGTGTGCAGTGCTTTGCCGCACGGACGCATCAGTGTCATTGGTAACATTTTGACCAAGGGATTGTACAAAGTACGCTATCTCGGCTCAGAATCGATCCCCGCTAAAAACTCAGTCCAAGGAAACTTTTTAAATTTAACGGGTAAATATTTCAATTTCAAGTTTTTTTTCTTACGAAAATTTTATTTTGAAGGAAGGGCATTGTCCCCAACGGACAAATATTACTACATAGCTCATTTTTCATCAAAGTATTCAATTTAATTTCCTTTAAATTGTATAAGTTAACGCGTATTTTTTTTATCAACTCGTTCTATTGATTTCATTGGAATTCATCAGATGGAGACGTTGTTATACATGGCAGCAAAACTATCCACAACTCATTGGAATCAATTATGGAAATTTTTGATGATGGCATTCGAAAGAACCATGTTACCATTGTTGCGACTTTGCCAGAAAATTCCGACATCGACACTGAATTCCATTTCTATGGTGATGCTTCAAGTATACCACAAGTAACCTCACTACTCAAACAGGTGTAGAATTTTTTTCTAATCTTATTATACCTAATGTGAACTTTATTAAAATGTATATGTAAAAGATAAAACCAGAAGGCAAAAAAGGAGCATTCGACTCAGTCAATGCGGAGTGTGACGAATATTAAAAGTCTCAACAAGTTAAACCAATCTCTGGAACGTTCGATGCAATCAAACGGGCATATGAAGAATACAGAGAATTGCAAAAGTTAAATCGGCATCTTCATTCGATTCAATTGAAGAAGAATATGAAGAATACAAAAAATCTCAAGAAGAAAAAGAAGAGGTAATAAAATCACAGTCCAAACATTCTGAATAAAAGGTATGAGCGTGTGAAGTTCAGGCTGATAGCAACTATTTCGGCTTAAAACTATATTTAAAAGGCGACCGCATATCTTTTTTTGAATGAAGAAAGTTTGGGAAAATCAATTTCGATTCCCCACAAAATATTTAAATTGCTATTTAAACATAATCAACAAAGGTCGCGTTGAAAACCAATCCCCAAATGTCTAGTCAATGGAAGAATTCTTCCACGCCCATCTATTACACGCACTCTATTTAACAATGAATTTTTCATGGAAAGACAGGTTGTGTCTTTTTATCAGCCTACAATTATACAAATTCATAATTGCCTTCTAATAAGTCGTATAGAACAAAAACTCAATTGTTAATTCATATCTTATCCTCATGACAGGCTACAACCAAATCATCATCAATTTTCAATGAAAATCGTAAGGAGTACGGGTAATACCTAGAGAACTACTATCAACAATAACTGCTTGAAATGTTCGATTCGACTGAAATCACCACACTGATAGGATAAATCGATAACATCTGGTGGCTACTTGAAACAAAAATGTTCCGCAATATTGATTATTGAAGACAATGATTATTTATAAATAAATGAGAAATTGCGTTTGAAGTGATTCTTTTCTACTCTTTTTTTTCAGTTATAGAATTGATATGGAAGGCCAATCAATCAAAATATTCTTAAAGGTTTACCATCTTCTGGCGCGATTCCAATCATATAAACATTTCACAGGTGGTAATTAGTTGTTTTAAAAATAACTTGAACTCAATATTAAGGTGATTGGATTGATGAACGATTTTTGGTGCCGTGCTGTCCTTTATCATAACTTCTTGCTATTCATCTAATCCACGTCATCTGTTTGGAAAAGTTATTAAAGATAGACTGGAATATTTTGGCTCAATTCCACTCAAAGAGCCTAGATCTTCAAAGCGTTTACATTCAACTCCTCCGTTGGTAATTTTGACTTTAAGGAATTTTCCGTTACCTCTTTCCTTGCCACTAGTCTTTAACTAATTTTTTCTCTTTCATCTGATAAGATCGGAAACATTCAAAACAAACTGATTGTACTCGATGCTCCAGCCACCGTGTTTCGTTTGTAGAGTAGAGAAAATAATATCCTAAATTTTAATTCATTGCGTTTACTTTCATAGAGACTTGTATCGGAGTCACATTTTAGAAGAGAATTAGCCGAACAATTGATGCGGCCTCGAACAAAATCGACAAGGTGATAAAGGCAATCAACATATCTTGTATAAAAAATGGTATATCACTTTGTGCTGTATTGAAGAATTCACACAATGGTGGTTGATCTATAAGTTTTCCATTGAGGTCACATGGTTCAAGCGATTTGTTAAGTTTGATTTCAATGATAATAATTGGCGATAAAAATTGCTTGAATTCGTTTCTGTTCTTTTATTTAAAAAACGCACAACAAATATATATTTTGTTTCGACTCAGCATGCGAAATATGCATGGAAATCATATTTTTCGTTATCAAAAATCCATTTGGTTATATATATTTTACGAAATGTGAACATTTCAGCCAGTTTGTTTCATTGTTTTACAATCGTTCGTTCGTTTGGTTGTGAAATACTCCCTCTTCAGCTATGCCGAAGTTTTTGATCGCTTTTGCTTTGTTATTTGCCGTGTGCGCCGCTAGCGGACCGCAAAGCGTCAATATCATTGGCAATATTCAATCTGAAAAATTATCCAAAGTTCGGTATCTTGGTTCGGAATTTGCCAATTTCAAAGCTCCGGTTGAGGGAAATAAAATCTTCTTTAAATTTCCACAGGTAGATAATTCGCTAGAAGTATTGAACATTATCACTTTAATTATTCGCCTCTGTGAATTCTTCTGATTTTTTCAATGTAAAATATTTCATTCCTAATAAAATGTTGCTTCCAGAGTCCAACTAGAGAGACCTTTGTGATACATGGCATCAAAACAATTCACAATTCATTGGAATCAAAAATGGAAATTGTCGATGGCGGCATTGACAAAAATCACGTCACTATTGCATTAGCTGTACCAGATAAGATGGACAAGGACATCGACATCGAAATTTCATTCTTTGGTAAAACTGTTAGTGCGATACAATCAACATAACCATAAATTATCACCGTCTTATCAACTATGAGTAAACTCTTTAAAGGTAAATCAGGATCCAGCATCTCATCCTTAAGTCATTGTGTCAGCCGAAATTGAATTCGAAAATCACAAGCAGACACAGAAAGAAGTTAAGGTAAGCGAATGAAAAAAGTTTAAATTGAATGACGCGAGTGATTAATAGATAAAAAGATAATAATAAAGTGAAATTGCGAAAACATGACGAAATAATTAGAAGAAATTTCTTTGGAGACAATCAACTTTGTTCGAATAATTGAATCCATTTTGATAATTTAAATGAGAATGTGAGTCGTTCAAGTTTTAATACGGTAATATCTTCTGTTAGGCCACAACAAAAGCATCCATTATCGAAGAAGCGAATAAATTTGGACCATGGATAAGCGTTCCAGATCGCTCGGATAAAACCAAGTTCGCCCAAACTTTTATGGCTAATTCCGGCCATGGAATCCCCCGGCCCGGATTTTTCAAAAAATTTCGTTCATTTCTAATGCGACTATTTAGTACATGACATCAAGCTGCCCATCCTGGACACTAAAATGATTCTTGAAGTGATTGTGATACTTTTAAATGATAAATAAATATATAATTGAAATGAAAATTTTAAAAGGCTTTCTATTTCTGTGACCTTCATTCTCATCGCATTATTTTGACCTCGATTTATTGTCATTAACGCATTAAAACTGATCAAAAAGGCAATCAATTATATTCTTATTTATTTCAAGCTTTCAATCATAAATTGTTCAACAAGATTTTTCTCATAGCGAAAGTGCCACAATCCATTTTAAGATGTAAATCATTTGGCACATAGTAGTCAATGCCATCTCAATTCCAACTCATTGAATCATCGAATGTTTCAGTAACTTTTTTCAATCGTGTGTGGCTTTACTAGAAGTAAAGGTAAGTTAAATTACTCCGAAGCTACACCCTTTGTCCAGTTCATTTCGTTCATATTTGATTTGATTTTCCTTCCACACCCGTCTCTTTGCAATGATTTGTCAATTCCGTCATTTTGAATGCTTGGTCGTCATCTCAAATCATTGACCATCCATGATCATCCACACATCGTGATGACTCTTGATCATTAATGTAATGCAATCAAGTTGATAACATAACAATAATTGATTTATTGTATTGAGCTTCAGAATTGCATCGAAGACTTCGATTCGAAGTAAACTATTTTTATTTCTTAAAATTGTACAATCATTTTCCAAAAAGCAGCATTCCATAAACTACCTAGTCAATAGATTAAATGTGATGAAACAATTTGAGTGCCAAGCATTTACATGACATTTTTCGTTTAATCGATTTGAAAAAATCACAAAAAAAACTCTTGCATTTTGATAGATTAACATATCGTTTAAAGTGCACAAATATTCTGAGACATTTAAATTGAGCGGTTAGATCATGAGCATCGTAAACCATCCAAATAGTAACATAGTTCTAATTGTAACATAGTCTCAAAATAAACCTTTTTTTCTAAAAAATACAAATAAGTCATAATAAATTCATATAGGAAGTTTTTTTCGTGTTCTTCTCAAATATGATATAAAAAACAACAGTTATAATTAAGGGTATACCCTTCAAAGTTTTGCAGAAAATTAGTCTATTTGTTCAATTGTTACAATTTGGACTATGTTACAATTTGGATGGTTTACGATAAATTTTTTTATTTGTTTATCATTATTGATAAGAATAAAAAATAAGTCAATTGCGATATGGATGCTGATTGTAGAAAGTATGAAAACCAAGCGTCTTGCCTGACTGTTATCATCCCCGAAACAAAATGGCAAAATGAAGATTTTCGTTGCATTGTTCGTGCTCTGCGCATTGTATGGGCTCAACCAATCATCATTCCAAACATCGAAATTGTTTACGCCACAGCTGACAAAGACAACTTTGTATCAAAAGGGTTCACATTCCCCCTGGGCGTATGAGTTAATTGTTTTAGATTTAGTTTGTGTTGACATCAGTTTTCTTGATATAGAAAATACTAATGAAGATTTCGAATTTTATTTCGTAGAAAGGAATCCAGTACGGAACATATATGATTAGGGGCTATAAGCAAATCGATGAAACAATTATACACCAAAGGTTGAAGACACCAGCGGTGGCATTGGACACAAGCATGTTATGATGATGGTCACTTCGGAATATGGAAAACTACTTGCAACCACCTTCCAATTCTACGGAGAAAAAGTGTACTAAATTGTTTATGACAATTAATAATAACTGTCAATAAACCCTGGAATTTAACATCGCTGGCAGTTTGAATATATATATCCAATAAAGAAATTGAGCATTTATCTATGTTGAGAATGTTTTAATTTTTGTTGGTATTGATGAAAAGCATCTCAATTTATTTTGTAACTAAAAAGGATGCTAAATTTGAAATTTATCATTACTTTCGCCCCATGCGATAAACAAGCTGAACATTCTCTTCAATCATCCGTTTCCATGGCGAAAAAATCGACCAATAAATTATTAATATTGATTTGAAATTCGTAATGAATTGAAATGAACAATTGAAATATGTCAGTAGAAAACCATTAAACAATCTTTTAAATCGTTGTAAAAAGGAATCGTAATTTCGACTTTAATGCCGTGATTGCATGCAAAGTTGACAATACTCGAATGTATTTTCAGCCTTTTCCGTGAATTCGTGTCGTAATACTCACGCGATGGCAAACATAGTACTCAACGAATTAAGGGACTTGCACTAGTTGACATTTCGGAATGGAACCTCTTTCCAATCAATAATTGAATTCAATGAATAAAACTTAGAAGAATAAGCAATTCAATTCTATTCAGTATCAATAAAAGTCATTTATTGTCTTGGAATTTCTTTGAATTAGCAATAATTCTGAGAACTTTGACATGATTTGAGAAAAGAAACAATAGCGGCGGTTAAGAGATCATTACAGATGATACGTGATTGAGGTAAGATTGTCAGTTGACATTGTGCTATGAATGGGCTGAAATAGCGCATATTTCATTCAGTTTTGCAATGTCTTGTTTCAATAGAACCGAAATAAGAACAATGAAAGTCGAAGTCGTGTTATTATTTTTATTTCTATTTACCATTGGAAAATCGACAGACGCAATCGGTTCCAAGTCTTATGAAAATACTCAAGAATTTCCGTACCTTGGAAAAGCTTTGGCAATGCCTAATGCGGATAGAAATAAATGCATTGTCATCACAGTCCGATTTCCTGAGGTAAATTCCAATTTTTTTCTGTATAATCAAAAGATTTTCTACTCATTTATATATTCTAGGAAGGTCCTATCTACTCAAAGCATGTGATTCGCGGCATTAAACATCTTGATTGCAGTAACGTATTCCCAGAAACTACAATTGTCAGTGGCGGCATCGGCAAGAAGTACATCAAAATCATTGTTACTTCGAAGAGAGAGAAATCCTTTTCGTCCATTTTTCATTTCTATGGCGAAAGAATTCAAGATTCATAAGATAAAATGTCAATATCGTCGATAGTGGTTATAATGGTTCACCATATGCCAAAATATACGTTGCTGCCATCCAGCCGATTATCAGCCCATAAACTTGAATGCTCTGCTAATGCAACTGCATCTCCACTTTTATTGCCATAAAGTCCAAATCATTTTTAGGCGTTGCATGGGTTTTTGAAAAAGTTTATTTTTCAAAATTAAATTCATTTGATTAAATAGAAGAAACCAAATTCGTTTAGTTTAAACTAGTGAAATAGTCTACTAACAGCAACAACAACAACAATCCAACAACAATAAACATATACCATTTAAGTTCGATCCAAAACAAATCATAGAACAGCTGTAGAAACCTGGAAACCAGCTAAATAAACAAAAAAGAACAAGGCTTAGATGTGAAATTTTTCATATGCACACTGAAACATACCGCCTCCGTGGCGCAATTGGTTAGCGCGTTCGGCTGTTAACCGAAAGGTTGGTGGTTCGATTCCACCCGGTGGCGAGTTCTTTTTTTTTCGTTCTTGTTTTCATGTAGAATGTATTTTTTCATTTCATTTGTTTTCCACATTCTTGTGAAGAGATTTAATAATATTTATTTTTGATTCATTGAGCAACACCCACTTGAAAAGAAGATTCCAAACTTTACTTATTTACTTGTTTGTTAAATTCATTAATTTTATTTCTGATTTGTGACGAATTATGTGATTAAAAGTATTGGACGCACTAATGAAGATCTGTAGATATCATGGGTGCTTGCATTGTTTCAAACTATGTTGCCATGATCATTATCTAAGAAAAAAAAATTTAATGGCGAAACAACTCTTTCCTATCACGGTTTAATCAAGCTTGAATAATAATAAAATTGCAAGTACATGTGCACGGGACGATCATTTTGAATTGGGACAATCGTTTTCCGCTGTCTTTGAATTTCATGGAGATGCAATTACGGATTTTTAATGGAATTAATTGAAACGTTGTTCTAATATTTTCATCAATAAATATTATTTTTAAGCTGAAAAAGAGAATCATGAATTTTTTTCTCTTTCTTTCTTTTTGACGCTGTTTCTATCTATCAAATATGATAAGGGTTTGATGCTATTTGTGATCTATCATATTCGGACCTTGATTCGATTATCTTTTGCACTCATCAGAAAATCGAGAGATTCCAAATAGAACTGTCCAGCTTCCGGAGGTTTGTTATAAATTTAGACAAAAATAAGATGAAGTCAATTGTAATATTATTGAAGGTAGTGTTGGTCAGGATCACGTCAAACTCGAAACCAAGACACAGAATCGAGTCATTTATCCGTTTCTTTGGCAAACACTTGTAACCGACAGCAATCTGTATCCGCCCAATTAAATGATGATTAAAAATTCAAAAATAAACAACAGAGATGATTAAAGCTCACTCAAGTGCGCTAGAGCGCACTCGAGCACTTGTGTTTTTTTCGTTTTTTTCTTTGTTCTACTTTACCTTTTTGGCCAAAAAAAATTTATTTCAATATTTTGTCTAACATAACAAAGAATACGTTTTCTGCCCTGAAATGAGAGCTGGTATTCGCATTGTGCGGTCACACTCACTTAGTCATTGCGAGTGTTAGCTCAATTTCACAATCGATACTTTTGGGGATTTTTCTTTATATACACCAATGTAAATGTGGTTTTTCAAGAGCCATTCTTCGTTATGTTAGACAAAATATTGATACAAATTTTGTTTGGCCAAAAAGGTAAAGTAGAACGAAGAAAAAAAACACAAGTGCTCGAGTGCGCTCTAGCGCACTTGGGTGCGATTCAGTCATCGCTGTTGTTTATTAAACAATGAATATTGGGAACAAAGCAAACACTTGAGTCATTTTTAATAAACTTTTCATTTGCCGTTGATCCGAAAATAATAGTTCTTATTTGAAATTAATTCGGAAATTGAAGTGGCTCATGGCCATTAGTAACAGAGATGACTGCACAGAAACACTTCTTTGGTCTTTATTATCAGTGTCAAACATTTAACTTTCAAGGCCAAACTTTGTTTATAGCTTTAGATTAGAATGGTGTTTTTTTACTTTTGGTTTTAGATTAGAATCTTTCAAATCTAGGGGAAGGCCCTCTATAAATTATATTTTTGTCGATAACTGCTTATCAGCAAATTGATTGAGTGCAAGAACACAATATAAACTGTTGCCCAACAATAATGGGATGTACTTTCATTTTTGTGTTGCTAGTAAACGAATTGAATTGAAGATGAAGTTTCTGGTTGCCGTTTTGATCGTTGTTGCTGTCATTGGAGCTAACGCTTCCTATATTCCAAAACATTTGACAATTTTCGGCGAGATCGACCATAAAGACCTGTCTAATTCCTCGAAAATCATTGGACATCAAGTAATTTACCAACTTGATGAAAATTGGGAACAACCAAATGAGAAAATTGTCGTTTTCCCAGAGGTACTTCGTTTGTTTTTTCGTTTCATTTCCGTCTATTTTATCATTGATTGTTTTACTCGAAATATGTTATTGAAGATAATTTTTATTTCTTTGATTTCAGCCCGGATCACCTACAAAAATCCAATATATTCAAGCAATAGCATTCTACGATAGTGTATCGGGACCATCCGAACTGGCAATCGTCGAAGGTGGAATCGGACAAAATCACGTCGTTCTTCACATTCGTTCGCAATTGCCGCATAAGGCTATCGATTCAGTCATCAAATTTTATGGCAAAAAAGAATAAAAAATTGTGTTGTTAAAAGTAGCCCGAAGATTGTCTTCACAAAAATCTCTTTTTGCTCGAATAAAAATTACATACTTAAGCTTAAGTGCAAAGTTTAATTAAGTTCTTAACGGTAATAATCGGCAATAACTATCATCTTAGTAATTACTTATTAATCGGTAATAAGATCGATAATAATTATTACCAGTGGTATTACTAGGTAATAACACCGGTAATTACGTTGTACCTTTGGGTAAGACTGAAACCCAAAGAAATCAAAATTGTATTTACTTCCTCTGTATTTCAAATGTAAAAATACCAACGGTCGAACATAGCAATTTCCGAACGAACGATCGAACAAATTTTTTTTTTCATAATTTTCGAACGAACGAACGAGCAAAAAAAATAATTTTCAACTTTTCGAACGAACGAACGAACTAAATAATTTTTTACAAAACTTTCGAACGAACGAACGAACAAAACAATTTTTTTTTATATTGTCGAACGGTCGAACGAACGTCCGAAGCCAACACTATACTGCGAATCAAAATTCGGCCAAAAGTGATCAGTGGTTTCAAAGATACATGCGCAGCTGCAAAATTAGGAGTCATTCGACGACAAAACCACTGACATTGGAATCATTCCATTCCCGGCGGCATATTTTACAAGTTTTACACTTATCATAACTGCGAAAGCGAGTGCTTGGCCAATTTTACGAAGATCAAATGCCAAGTGAGTGGAATCGTATTAGCGTTCATTAAATTTAGTGTTCATATCGATATCGGTGGAGCCGATACGAAATAAAGATCCATTTGATGATCTTTTGCAGGGGACAATGGTACGAAAATGTGCTCAATGTTCAGCAAATCATGTTCTATCTACGATGCCAAGCGAAACCTTTCAAATTCGCATTTCTCGAGGAAGTGCGATTGTTTGCCGTCTTGTACTTCCGTTTCATACGACGTGGAGATATCGCAAGATAAACTACCAAGAAGACGATCCCTATAAGACCAGGTGCGGAAACACCATTCAATTCAGTCATAGTTAGAGTAAATATCCGTTTTTACATTACAGGCTCAGCCAAGTGTCTGTGTCATTTAAAACCATTGGAACTTGTTCCAGTTCAGCGGCATAGAATCCGAGATAGGTGTCCGTTCGAAAATACATACTGTAAAATGAAACATAGAATTTTTCTTGTTTACAAAAAGTTCAAAATGATCGAAATCAATTGAATTTTACTTGATTGGCAGTGTTAACTGCCATTTGTCTGGAGTCGGCGTGTTAAAGAGCACATAGCCAATTGGATTGAGTACTGGTGGAATGTACGTTGCTAGCATAAAAATATCTATCGACTTTCGAAATTTCTTAGCAAGCTTCGTGCATTTTTCTTCGTACATTTGGTAGTTTTTGCAGGTCTGAGGAGACGATTGACATCCTTGAGTGGAAAATTTTAGAAAATTTATTTATTTCAAAAATCGAAAAAATTTCGAAGTATTTTTTGTTTTATAAGTAAACAAATTGTCTTACTTCGGTCAGCTACGTTCTGAATATGGTTTACGGTTTCGATGATTAGTTCATTTTTATTTACCAAACACAAATAAATTGATACCAACTGCATACTGCCCATTGAGATGAAGAATACGTTCACATTTTCTTGGAAACCACCCAATGGGGAATATGTAACGTTAATTAATATTGAATTTGTGCACATTTTTGTAACGTCAATTTTGTATGTGAACGTGTACAAAAAGTACACATTATTTCGTGCACAAAAAGTGCACTGATTTTTAGATAATTACTTTAAAATTATGTACAAAATGTACACAACAGTACATGTACAAAAAATTATGTACAAAATGTACACAAAAAATCTAAATAACTATGTGTACATATTCCTCATTGGGCACGAAACCCAATTTGATAGGCCGTCGAGACTTGCATCACTACAAATTGAATCAAAGGCATCGAAAATATGATAAATCCGATACAATTTGGAATGACAAAACCACCGATACGTAGCTCAGAGCTACGGCACAAATTCATATTTTGAAGAAAACTGCGACATTTTGATATCACTTTGATTGGCTGGCGACCACTCATTTTGTACTCCAGTTTGAAACCAAAAGATTTTTAGCCAGATGTATCATCTTTTAACGATTTTTCTGAGTTCGAAATTGATTTATATTTCATCCGAACGGAATTGATGATTATTTGTTTCCATGTTAATCACCAGTTCAATTTAAAAAAATCACGTAAAAAGACAAAAACATGAAAATTTCATGCCGTAATTAAATTGAAACTGCGTCTGGGGAGACATTTTTTATTTGAAGCTGTCTCAATCAATTTCTTTATTTCGCGTGAATTGTGTTTGTTCGTTGATGAAATCCGAACAATTTCAGTCAGAAGAAGAAAATTTTACCTCGATGTGAGTGTACACTGTACATGTGCATGGATAAGAGAAACTGCGTTTAATTCGTTTCTTTTTTTCATTTCTTCAACGAACATTGATACTCATTACATGTCCATCGTCCATTCTCCAATGTACGGAATATGATAGTATGTTGACAGTTTTTAAATCTATATATACAATTGAATATTTGACTGTCTGTTTTTCTGTCCCCAGTTATTCATGGCTTTACGAGAGACAGAATTCTCGTGTTTTGATTTTTGAATGAGCTATTTATTTGTCGTAATTATTATTTCCTTGTAAAATGATAAAACATTTTTCTTGCAGTAACAGCATTACCATACGTATCTTTCTAGAATTATGGTTTTGAAAGAAAATGATTTTAATAATACTTTTCATATGATACGCATAGACATTTTTTAGTTTTCTATGTTTTCTATGCCTTAAAATAACAAAACAACATATTATTCATTTGGCAGTCCCAATCAATGGGCTCGACTTGAATTTGTTGTTTTTCAATACCAAGGAATATTTATCAGTTGAGTGCTTAGTTTGCAACAAAATTTCAGAACAAATATATCGCAAAAGATAAGAAATAATCGTCTTAAATATCGATAGTAACAAATATGTGTGCCCAGTAAAGATACGAAAGCGGTCACAATGAAAGCTGTTATTATTTTGGTGTTCCTTTGCATTGTTTATTCCAGTGGTGAATTTGTAACGACTTTAGGCGATTGCACGAACTATAGATTGGTTGGTACAAGTCGAGCATACGAAAAGGCTTACAAAAATACGATTCGACGCAAAACGATCAAATTTCCAACGGTAAGACAATTTGAACTAGATACAAGGATAAAAAGAAACGTCAATATAGGAACGAATACCGTTTAACGACTTATTATTGGGTCATTTTTCTTGTCGGTTCCAGGGATTTCATCGGCCCGACTTCGTAATTAGAGGCATACGATATTCCGATTATGAAACGGTTCCGTCAAACGTAACCATTGTGAAGGGTAACCTTGGCAGAAGACGCGTTTGGATCAAAATCAGATCCCAACCAGGATTAGCGATCAAAGTGCTTTTCGAATTTTGTGGAGAAATCATCTTACGACAAGAAAACGATTAATAGTTACTCCCAAAACTGAAATCATTTACGGTTGAACATTTGAAACTTTATTTTATCAACGAACTAGTTCGTTTCGTGCTCTTTAAAATTTCAATCTGTTGATTTTTGCAGCAATTGTTTTTTCTCTCTAAACTTTCACATAATTCATTGTTGAAATAAAGTTTATTTTTGCACATGAGTGGTTTGTTTATTGAATAAAATCACTTCACCAACAAATATTGTTAAGGTTGAATGGTTGGATAATTCTTCTTTATCACTTGGCATTTTTATCATTTCTTTTCAAGTGATTGCCAATCGATTCATCAACTCTCGAAGCTTTGCAGTTTTCACATGTTGAACAAATTCAATTCAGGTGTTTAAGTTTTGTCCAAGCAAAACCTTACAAATTATTATTTTTGGAAATGCTTTTGATCAACTCCTATTTCGCCTCAATTTCAAACGCATCTTGAGTTAACATTGTGTCAGAGCGTGGCTTCGGAATCATTTCAACATTCTTGTTCTACGGAAAATTTTAAAATTTGATTAGGATTCGAAATTTGTGTCAACATACAATGCAAATAAAGTTGTTATTTCAAATTGAAAACGAAAATCAAACCGTGTATCAGTTCCGATAATAGTATGTTTTCATCGATTTTCTTCGGTACTCTAGAAATAAGTTCGGAAAATGTTTTCCCCTCAAATCGGATTTTTGCAACTCAAAAAGTTTCGGTTTCATCATGCAAACGGAAGATTGACGGAAAAACATAACTCATTCAAAAGTTTGATGCGTTAACACGATAGAGGTTTGTTTCACCCAAAGCGACGATGTCAAGCGTGTCGCTTGTTAAGTGAAGCAAATGATTCACGTGCTGTCCAAGTATTGATATCTGATTCTCAAACGTAAAAAATCGTCGCGCTCATGGAATGAGAGATATGTATGATAAAAATGAGGATAAAAAATTATTTCAAACAAACGATTCAACGATGAAAATTCAATGATTCAACGGATGATAAAAATAAATGTGAAAACTTTGGGAAGAAGTAATAAAGTCATTTTATCTCAAACTGTGGTCACCAACGAACGAAAAATAATTGTATCCAGAATTTGTCGTTAATGCGCCATTAATAATGCCGATCCAAAGATAATACCGTTAAATGAATTACCAAAAATCGATTTTTTTTCGACAAAAATTCGCACAACCAATATGTTCAAGCGAATAATTTTTCTCAAAAGATTAAATGTGCTCGAAACGGAAGAAACGAATGGCTCGAATGAAAAAAAAATCTATATATGTTTGGTTTACGGATGATTCGAAGGGAGAAAGTTCAATATTAACAAAGTTTTGCTTTTGCTTCTCACGTTCGAACCTCGATCAATTTAGACCGAACGAGAGCGAGAGAGTATAAAAACAGGAGTTTAAACCATAGTTGTCGTCGTCCGTGTTCGACTGGTTGAAATACTTTTGGGCTACATGTTATCTGTGACGCTGATTTTTCACAAAACACGAGCCAATCCGAAAAGAAGAAAACGTCTAAAACTTTTTCCAGTGATTTTTTTTCTTTCGTTCTCGTTTCAATTGTTTTGTTGAAAAGTGGAATTGTCTGAAGAAACCAATATTGACACAATTACTTATGGAACCAACGAGCGTTCTCTATTTATTATGTAACCTACCAAAATGAATCTGAATTCTCTCCTCTCCGTGCATTGCAATTTTAGTGTATATCGTACACGAGACACACGGAACGAGATCGAGTGAGGGAGAGAGAGAGATAGAAAAATCGAAACAATTCATAGTTGAAAATCAGTTGGCTTTTGAGTGTACAAAACTAGCCAAAATCGAATTGCATTCAATTTGTGTGTCCCTTCGTTTATTGCAATCTGGGTTGTGAATGTGTGTCTCCGTGTGCATATATGTGACGATGCACGTTATATTTAATTTGATTCCCAGAACACAACGACGATCGCAAATGTGCAATTCGATAAAAATCGGCACGTTTTTGTCTATATGTGTGTGCTAACATGTTTGGTGTCGTCCGCTACGACTGTTACAAATATAGTTTTCAGCTTTTGTGTCTGTCCGTGTTAAGATTTGTTTTAGTGGTTTGAGATTAGTTGTGAATGTTGAAATCAGCATTTGTCGTTTTGTTTTCCTACATTTTTCAATGTATATTTCTCTTAAACTTTTCAAGCACAATGTTGTCTTATCTCTTGCATAGTTGGACTGTGTTGTTGTCACCCAGTGGATTTTCGCATTTACCCAAAGGAACGTGTCATTGTTAACGTCAACAAAAATAAATCTCGATTGAAAACATGGTGCGCTGCCTTGGACTTGGAGGCATTGTGCGCGCGAATGCGTTTTAAGTCATTAACACGAACAATTTTATGGCACTGCAACAGACGAACTGTAACCAAAAATCGTTATGTTAGCAACGAATGGAACGAACAATCTTCTTACAACAACTATAACTGCCGCGACACAAACACATACATGATTCCGAAAACTTCGTTCAACCGGTTGCCTTTTTGTTGTTTCTCTCTCTCTCTCTCTCTCTCTCTCTCTCTCTCTCTCTCTCTCTCTCTCTCT
>NW_022595247.1:644498-653433 GCF_009176505.1 Sitodiplosis mosellana | reverse complement strand
TCTCTCTCTCTCTCTCTCTCTCTCTCTCTCTCTCTCTCTCTCTCTCTATGTCGCACACTTTTGCATACAATACAACACCAGTACCAACAGCAGCGACAAAACCCTCCCGCACGAAAAAGTTGTTCGCGAAGTTTCCGCCTTCTCAAATAACTAAATTCCAAGAACGGAAATTGTGAAACATTATTATCTATTATTCTGTCATTAATGCAACATTTTGCCGTTGAGGAATAATTTTCTCTTACAGGCAAAGAACATCATAAGCACAAGCGATTTGGGACTTCTATTAATTGCAAACAAAATGCAACTGGTGAATTATATACACAAGAACTTTAGTTCAGCCGTAAACAGAAACTTTTATTTTCGTCTTCAATATTCCGGTTCATAGTTCGCCTTTGTTTGTGTGTAGGACTTTGGCATTATTAAATACATAGTTGTGTATTTTCGGGCGATAGGGAAATGCCAGGCTCTCCAATTTTCAATGGCAGACATCTGCAGTTCCACCCGCTATGAGTACACCATTTCTGCGACCATAAAACCGGCACACACTCGTCTTAGTTTTCCAAGAAAACTATTTAATCAATTTGGACAATAATTAATCGGTACATAAGAAAAGAGAGCAAAAAAAACATCCCATTTTCGCTAATTAATGACACAGGTAAACAAACATTAAACTAGTCTTTGACTCCCTGCATTTATCCAATAATCCAAAACATTAAATCACATAAAATCTACAATTGAAATCGTCCTACCTGAAGTCGTTTCGGCAAATCTTCCAAAATTTGAATGTTCATCTAGGTAAACAGCAAATAGTTTTTACGACTGGAGATAAAGACATTTTAAACTTTATCATATATAAGCAACGAAAATTATCTGCCACGAGCAGCAAAACTACCGAATTTACCACTCATGACCCGCAAAACTTTGTTTTGATAACTATTTTATCTCGTAATGAATGCCAACAGAAATTCCTTCACACAACCGTTTTTGTGATTGGAATGAGACAAAATTCTATCTCTTTTATTTTCTTTTAAACAAAATGTTTTTTTATTACTATATCACAAGTCGTACATTTTTGGAATATTTGTAACTAAGCTTTGAAGGAGGCCGAATTTTTGCTAAATGAATCAATACCAAGGAATAAAATAATAGTTCGGATTAAGTGGTTCCCTTTCTGAACATAACGAGCGATAAGTTTGATCAGTTCCGGTGACACAACCAGATCCACCTTTGGTCGAAGTGAGATAAACGGGTACAGTTAAGGTGTTTCCTACCGCATAATTGCAAGCGAAATAAAAACGGCCAAATTCATTGTGGAAATAGCGTGTTGCACCGCATCCAACCGTTGTCGCATTTCCCCAAACCAATTGAGTAAAATGTCCAATTTGATCCTTACTGAATACGTGAAATCAACAGCGATATAACATTAATTGGTAAATAACATAATTAATAATCAATAATTATAATTATCAATGAATGAATATCAATTGATTGAATTGAATGGAACTAAAATCCACTTACGGGTTTAAGCTAAATCGATTGATGTAGGTCATGTTCGCATATTTATATTCTTTGAACCATAAATCGTTGATAGACTCTAAGATAACTGCTGTTGTTACTGGGAAACGTCTATATTTTGAAATACTCGCCAGATTTTGGCCGGCACTCTTGTACTTATCTGTAATAAAGTCGATTTATGAACGACGAATCAAATAAACGAAGAGGTATTTTTCATTTCTCAATATACCTGTATTACGACATTCATCGTGTCCAAATGAACAGTTGTGAGTATTTATACCAGCTAAATAAGCCAGTTCCTTATCCCAAGTCTGCAATTTCGAATGAATGAAATGAATAGTTCGTTTTCGATGTTTTATGCAATATTTATTTACCATTTTAGCCATTTGTTTACATGGCTCAAAACCAGGTATGGATCCATTGCATATGGCATTTCGAAAGTCATTGTGCAAATGTAAAATATAGTTAATTTCCGTTTGATTGAACTCATAAATCGACGAATTCGGGGGACAGTTTGACGTAAGTTTCTGCAAATGAATATTATTCATTATTTATTCAGTGAATAAAACAAAATGCATCATCAGAATTTTGTATTTGGTATGCAAACACTTAGTACTTACATTAGTGACATTGCAGGCAACATGCTTGAATGCTTGGCAATCCACTTTACAGTAATCGGTACTATAAACAAAATGCACCAAACACACCAGCACACCAACACCTTAGAACAAAATTATTCGAAAAAATATCAAATGGATTAGTTTGTCATTCGTCGAGCGAAAAAGGAGGAGGTAAAAACCTAGAAAAACACTTCAGATGAAAAAAAAATCAAATATATCGTACCTATGATAAATTTCATTTCGTAGTTTTTATTTAATCAAATTTTTTTTATTCCAATTAAGTGGAAACAATTGGATAAAATGACAAATGAATGTAAAAGCACACAAAAATTCGACTTCAAAAGCATTCGCGAACTGATTGGCAGACGGAATGAATCGGTTTTTATATCACGGAGGTCTGATAAGTGACTCTTTCTCTCCATATAGTTTTCACTCACTTCCACCTTCAATTTAGATTCTAAGCCGAAAGATAAGTTTTGTGGAAGTAAACAAACTATAGGCAAAATTTTACTTGGGCATCAATTGGTTGCGCTATCCTTTCCTATACGTACATTTTCGCCATAATTTCTAATTGCTTCGGGTTTTTCATGAGTAAATTTAAAAAAAAAAGGAATAAAAGAACCGCATTTACCATTTACGATTCGTAAATGTTGGTACCAAGAAAAGAAAAGACACGTCGAGTCTTTTTATATAGTTTTGAATGGGATGACATTGATTACGTGTGTAGTGTGTGATAGGGCGTTATAAACTTTTTCTACTTTTATTCTTTGTTGAGCGACAAAAACAACAACAAAGTTATAAACTTAATGTAAACATTTATTCAACGATTTATGCACGTGGAATCCCATACAATGTCATTGATATAAGCGCCAAGAAAACGGTTATAGAGACAGCGTGTGACCGTCACGTAAATATTTTCAGTTATCATGACAGCATCTGCCAAATTGTTTGCGAGCGAACGACAAAAAAGCGGAGTTCTTTCATTGAATCGTGCCGATAAAAATGCAATGAATTCTTATCTCTCGAAAACTAAATTCCACCAACGCAGTGTTTGACGGATGGAACAATTTTGTTCGAATGTAACCGTAAAACCAGAGAAAAATCGATTATTGACCAAAAGTGTTTTATCCTTCCGTGTTTGTGTTGAGATGTGTGCATCTGTCTTGCTAGAAGCAACATCGTCATAAAAGTGTACGTTTGTCGAAAGAGAGGTGGAAAGAAAGAGCGAGTGGATGCGGAATGTGGTGCGGAAATAAAATCAAGTACAAACATCGATAATAATAATTTGCCGTATTGGTGAAGTATGGATGCACGTGCGCCACAGCCGCTTACAGACGCTCTTTATCATAAAATAATAATTTACGATGCAAATGTGCTGGCGAAAATGTAACCAAATAAATCATTCAGGTGGGAAACAAGAAATTTATATGTTACGCGTCAAATATTATTTATTATGCAATTGTCGCTGTATTTTGTATGCTTCCGTTTGTGTATTCTCCATCCCATCATCATTCAGACCGGCATGTGTCCGTCGTCGTCGTCGTCGTCGTCGTCGTCGTCGTCGTCGTCGTCGTCGCCGGAAAGATTTCCCAATTGAAAATAGGGGTTTGCTTCAAAACGCATCACAAGACGAAATAAAACCGGTATCCCAAAGTTAAGCATTGATCGTTTAAACTTTAGAGCTTTAAATAAAATCTTAAGGCGTCGAGAATGCTCCCCACCCCGACCGAGAATCGTCTCAACAGATTCTCCAAGTTTGAGAGTTACTTGGTGCTTTGAGAGTCGAAACGTCGACCATAAAACTTATATGACACGAAAGCATTTAAATCTAAATAGGGGAAAAAACCATTTTTTTCATTTTCATCGATTCGGAATTTCTGGGTGAGCGCGTGTGAAGTATAAAATCTACATTTTCTTTTTCCGATTGAATTACTATACTAGATCACGTTCCATTGAGATTTTCGTTTATATGAGGCACATCTCATCCTGCACCATCATTCCATCTCTTTTTCAATTGCGATTGCAAGTGAGCCGAAATTGAGTGCCACCGCACACAGACACACACACACTCGCCCATTCTCGAACATATGCCGAATTTCAATTCGCATAAAATAAAAGCGCATCGACAAAACACACTTGGAATGGCTTCAAGCAAATAAAATGTGTTTGAGAAAGAGAACGAGAGAGAGAGAGAGTCCATGCATTTCATTTTAAACATAAACACAAGTGCTCGTGTCTTCTCGTCGAACATATTCTTGGCACATCACGTATTTGTTTACCATTTATGCTTTAAAACTGAAGTGGCAATTTTCCCTTGAATCAAATGGTTTATCTATTAGTTTTCATGCTGCTGTTAAATTGACTTTACTATCTGTTTCCCGCTTGCTGCCTCTATCTTCACTCTCTCGCTCTCCTTCTCTCTCTCTCTCTCTCTCTCTCTCTCTCTCTCTCTCTGTCTCTGTCTCTGTGTGTGTTGCCATGTATAGTTTTGCAACACTTTTCCCATTCGCTCATATTTCTTTTTCGATTGCTAATCAAAATGAAAGGAAAAACAAAATTCGAAACTTCCCAAAAAGTCAATTATTATATTCAATAATTTCTGAAACGAGTCTTTCGACACGTCTCATTTCCGTGTGGCGTGTTTTTTCTTGTTCGCCGCTCAAACATTGATACATTGCTGCACATTTCGCATTCGGAGTATTATTTTGAATATTGCTTTTAAATTCAATTCAATTGAATAGCACAAAATTGGATGTATTGGGGTGCGTTCGTTTATTTTTCGGACGTAATTTAATTAAGCACTTTCGTTGCACTGTTTATATTCATTTTATTTATATTTTAAACTTTTTTCCTCTGCTGGAATATATCGTTTCAGGAAATGGATGTTTTTTTCCCTTTCGAAAGGATATCATTCGATATTTATTTAGATGTGGTCATTGCATTCGATTTTATTTGAGTTTTTTTGCCCGATAATCATCAGCTAATAATATGCCAACCATTTTCGCCATGATATATTTATTACTTCGGGTGTTCAACAAATTGAACTTCTGAATGATTAGAAATGGGCTGTTGCTGGTCAAAATATTGAACCATTTGTGGTACAGTTTACAAATAGAATTGAAAATATGTTTGATTTGAATCCCAAATAAATTAGATTACGAACGATTAAGTCGACGGGATTTATTGTCATATCCACCGGCAATTATTTACATGTTGTGTGCGTGGATTCATACCCATTTAGTTGAATATGGGAACTTAATCGAAAATCCCCATCGCAACAGACGTATAAACCATATGAACTGCTGAGAATAAAAGGCTGACGATTGCAGGTTTTTCGCAAAAGCGGGATAAAAATCAGTTGCACGCAAAAGAGACATTTCAAAAGGTTGCACGCAAGAGAGAAGTATATTGTTGTTGTAATCACGGCTTGAAAATTCGAAATGCGACAAAATAAAATTTTCCGTTTGCGTGCAACCTTTTGAAATCTCTCTTTTGCGTGCAACTGATTTTTATCCCGCTTTTGCGAAAAATTTGCAATCGTCAGCCTTTTATTCTCAGCAGTTCATATGTGAGAAGAAAATTTACCAACCGCAATAGAGTTCATATTTTATGTGGCCGAAGCAATAAAAATTACGATTTTACGCAAACGTGCCGCGTATATTCATGGCCAACATCGAGTCGTGATTTTTAACTAAATCTGCATCACAAACATATACTAACAATAAATAATGAGACAACATTATTATTAACATTATGTTTCAAATATCATTCATTTTGTGTTGACCATGGGCCACTTTACCGACTACTTGATAGTGCTTCATACACATGCATAACATGCATACAGAGTGGACTCATTTCGTTTATCATTCAGGAATAGAAATTGGAAAGCGTTTTCCTCTTTCTCCGTATTCTTATCTTTTGTTCGTCGTATGTCATTTATTTCGCCTTGTTCTTCTTTTCCCCTTTTTAAATAGGACAAGCGAAAATTCACCCATCGTCCTTTTTACCTCTTTTTATTTTTCTTTTCTTTGAGTTCCCCATATCTCACTGAACATTCAACATCTTCTGGAATCACAAATGAAGCAGTCACCAACAAAGCATTCCTGAGGCCGATTGTCTCTTTGCGTGCGGAACACTTTGTATACGCGTAAAATGCACAAACATTCAAAGAACTAAATCAAATGATAACCTCAATAAAAAAATAATAAATGCATGAAGTAATTACATTCACGTTGGTTTTCGGCTGTGTGGAAAATTTTCGAATACCTTCCCTTTGCAGATGTCCGTATGCTTCCATTTAATTTCGAGCAATATCGATTCGCTCTGCTGAATAAATCATACACACATTTGGTTTTCGCGGTCACATTTTGACGTGTGAATGCCACGGAGCACTAATCCTATTACAATGATGATTGTTGGTTAATTTTAGATTTTCCGCAATTTATTTGATTTAATGATTTTTATTCGTTGAATATTTCGTGCGTCGACCCAGACAGTTGATATTATTCAATGATTTTTCGGTTTGTTTTTATCAAACAAAAGTCGCGTCCATTTTTGTTGTTGGTTTGTTCTAAATAATGTTCAGAAATCGATGATGCGAGTAGATGATGTTTGTTGACGGCAAAAAAAAATATTATTTTGGTGTACATATCTAGTCGAGAAATTGTTCTTTACCTGCGTATTTAAACATAAGAGTTTCTTCATGCAGATTGAGAATATTCTTCGAAAAGCTACCAATCTGATTGAAAAGACACTTTTAGAAAAAAAATCATTGCAAAGCGGTAAAATGAAACAAATGTTAGGAAATAGACATTGATTTTTCTTTTAATAATAAGGATTTCTGAATTGGTTGACATCAGTTTGTGTGAACATATGCTTAATTCTATTTGATCCATTGCGATAAAAGAATGTCCTCAGAATATTTTAGTTTAAAACTGCAATAGAGTTTACAACAACAACTCTATATGAAAAAAACATTTATGTTGCACTTTAAAACTAAAATATTCTGAGGACATTTTTTATCGCAACGGCTCATTTTAACTACGTATATTAAAAATCTATTCGAACAAAGAATAGAGCTGAAGTAAAATGCAACTCCTTTGCTAGCTCTGATTGGTAATTTTATCCATGAATCTTTAATTGAGATGGAGTTTTTTTGGAAGTCTATAAACAGATGCAAATTTGTTCGACATCTGTATTTAGTTGCCACCGCCACCGCAGATGCATTTTCTATGTATGAATAGAATAGTGTTTAGCGGTAGTTACCGGTTCTAAACATTCTGAAATGCTTCCCTATGCGTTTGATTCCAATCATATCGTAGTTCGCGTAGAGATTGGGTGTTGCCATTTTTGTTTGCAAGTAAATGGAGTCTTCGAGATAAATGGTTATTCTGCATGTTCCAGGTAACTTTTGACGTTCGTCATTCAATGCTGAAAAGTTGTTGATAAATTGAGTTGTTGACTCGATGTGATTTATACTGAGTTCCTTTAATTTTGGTAGTCTTCGAATGAAAGGAAGGATTTTTTCTATCGATGCTTTGCCAAAATGTAGCCGACATAGATTCGGAAATGAGACTGACATGGTTTCGAAAATACAATTGTTATCGAGATTAGAAATACGTAGTTCTTTAAGGCCAGGTATCGTTGGAAAAACTATAGACGGCATAAAATGGCCAAACAATTTTTCAAGTCCACGTAACGACGCGATGTTTTTAGTTTCTTCGTCTGAAATTGGGTAGGGAAAACTAAGACCGAACTGTAAACGCTTATAAAAACCATTATCGTAAAGTTGATTTAATACCGTGCAAGTATCGCCTATACCATTAATGAATGCTTGGCGGCAATAATTAATCATAAAAACATCCAATTTTATTTTGGAATCGATAAATGCATCAACGTTTTCCAAAAGTAGCCTATGGTCGGTTTCGAAACTTTGAAGATGTGGATTATTTTGGAAAAAAATTCCAAGCTTAGGACCCACAATTTGATGTGGGTATTCGAGTGTCAAGTGTTCAAGTTTTGGATATTTTTCACACATCCATTCATATTCCCACAACATAACGTGAAGAGTTTTCAAATTTATACAGAATTTTAGTAAATCTTCGTATAAATTAATTTCTAACAATGTACCACCGAACAAATCAATCGTTTCGATTTTATCCAGTTTAGCTTTGATGCCATCTATCATGGCCTTATTGAATTGAACACCTTTAAATCTAATTTGTCGAAGTGAATCACAATTTGCCCCGATGTACTGAAAGTCGTCCTCGCCCTCATGCTGGCTCAACTCTATGTTCTGAATGAATTGAATAAGCCCCTGTAATCGACAATCATCGACAATCATTGAATGGATGTAGAATATTCTGCTTTTGGTATAGGAGCTGCTCTTTGAAGTTCTCTTGGAAATAGAGGCCAACTAATCGGTGCATTCGCTTGCATGTTTGACTGAGTGAACACAAATCTTTAAGTGAGAGCCACTCAAACACATCTTCACAACAAATTGCATTTAACTTCAAAATGGCCGACGGTAACTCTAGGTTTGGAATATCAACAGAAACTGCAATTTCATTCGTTTCGATGACGTTTGGTTTCTGCTTTTTACATTTCTGGTTGATTTCATCATTTTTTCGTTTGCTCATCCTTGTCGTTGATGTCGATTGAATTTTTGTTAAATATAACTTTATTTCCTCTGAAATTTCACTGTTTTCTTTTAATTTAATTTTTAACACTTGACAACTTCAGATGTCCCCTTGAACAGTGGAGAAAAAATATATTTTCAAAGTAAAAAGAAACTTCCAAAT
>NW_022595247.1:574883-629498 GCF_009176505.1 Sitodiplosis mosellana | reverse complement strand
GTAAGTACTCTCAGGAGCGATTAGTTAAAGTGAGTCCCTCATCCATGACCGAAAAAATGTTGCACAGTGTAAGTGTATTTGAAAACCAGGTTCACACCTATTGTAGGTAGATCTATACGCGAATGAGTCCATCTATGGTGTAATTCAAGAAATTGCACCACAACTCGATGAAGTATTTTTAAAATGCTGGTGGCTGGGAAAAACATTCAATTGTTCCAAGTACATATCATCAACAATAACGAATGAAGGTCTTTGTTTCACTTTCAATGCTTTGAACTCGCATGAGGTTTATACCAATGAGTATGTTGCACTTAGTGTGATGAGAATTTCAGTTAAATACATTGTCGGCTGAGGTATAAAATTCAAAAATATATTTTTAGAATAACTACGCAAGTGATGTCCGTCAAAGATAATTTGGATGGATCACATTGGAGTTTAGAAGGTGGATACGATACCAAATCATCTAAATATCCATTTCGTGTGATGAATTCAGGGCGACAGGCTTCTCTCGACGTATCACTTCTGCATCGTGAAAGCGATCACTACGATCAGTGTAACGCGCTTTCTATTCAAGGATTCACGGTGTACCTAACAACACCTGGTGAAGCATTAACAACATCACATCGTCCATTTCGTGTACTCCCATCAGACGATACACAAATTACGATCCAACCCAATATGATCACCACTTCAAGTGGATTACGCAACTATGATCCAATTGAACGTGACTGTTTTTTTAGTTCTGAGCGTCAATTGCGCTTCTTCAACATCTACACTGAAGAAAATTGTAAGGCAGAATGTATCACGAACAACACGATTGCAGAATGTGGATGTGTAAAATATTCGTCGCCAAGTATGAGCTTATGAATTTACCAAACCAAATATTCATAGATTTTATTGCTTTGCTGGAATTATCGTTCATATCGATTAATATATACAATAAATATAATGGGTATAAATGTTTTTATTACAGGAGATAATAGCACAAAAGTCTGTGGTGCAGCTAGCATCGAATGCTATGAGAAAGTCGAATTTTTAACTTCAATTGAACTAGCAATAGCTATCAATTTGGTTAATTGCACCTGTTTGCCTGCATGCACTTCAATCGAATACAATGCAGAAATCGATCGTGTTACATTTGATTCTGCAGCCGTGAATAGAATTAGCGGGATTCGATTGAATGAGTCAGGGTAAAAATATTTAACGGTTTTATTTCAATTTCTTTGTGAAAATAAAGATTCTTTGTTCTTAAAATTCATTATACATAGAGTTCAACAGTCCCGACTGTCCATCTTCTTCAATGATCAACACGTTAACTTATTAAAACGAACAGAAATGTACACTCTGACCAATTTCTTGGCGATTTGTGGTGGCCTGCTTGGATTATTTATGGGAATTTCGTTGCTGAGCATCATCGAACTCATTTATTACTCCACACTTCGGTGGTTTTGGTTCATTCGTCGCTCGAAAAATGAAAATATCGACACACCAGCTCAAGGAGAGGTGATTCAGGTCATTCCGTACAACGTATAACTTCTCCTACTTCTATTATTTTGAGAAGGAGCTTCGAAATATTACAGCAATGTTCTCTTCTCGATCACTTCCGATTATTTACCTAACTGATTTATCATATTGTCTTAAAATCGATTCCAGTGCATTTTTCAAGGGCAAATCGCTCAAAAGTAATACAACGCTGCTGAAAAAGTAATACAACGTGAAAAAAGTAATACAACTTTTTAGTGAATTGCCCCCTAGATTGCCCCTTGGCATTTTCTGGTGTTTCCACAGAGTTTCGTGTTATATATTACGTGTATACGTGTTAAATATAAATGTGAATATTATCTTTCCGTGTGTGGAAATTCCATGGATCGTTTTCGCTTTTTCTCTCTTTTCTGTTGTATGCAAACAGCAACAAGTTTCAATAACAATGTGAAGGAATTGCAATGAATGAGAAAAAAGCTATGACTTTTTAATCGAATGGAGTCGTTTAATTACATAGAAGACACGATTTGGTATGAGAAAATATTTGGCCGGTGCTGTGATCAATGGTCTGGGTTTGGACGATTATCCAATCGATGTGATGAACTTGATATCGATACATACGATGACAACACATCATTAGTTACAGCTGTCACTTTACACATATACCAAAACGAACAGGTCAAAAACCCTTTTTTGCGAACATCTTGGATGAAGCAATCATCGTTGCTCTGGATGAAATTGACTAGAAGAAATTAAGATAATGTAAAGCAAAGAGTAGATTAATTGATCAATTTGGGTTTTAGGACGAATAAAGACAATGATGTTGAATGCTTTTAATTTGTCGGAATGATCCGAACACATTTATTTCGTAATATTTATAATATAATCAATAAATCACAATCACACACATTATTTTAAGAATGTTTATTCAATACGGATTTATTATCAATAGTCTTGAGGATATTGATTGGATTTTGTACATACATTTGGCATCAATTCGATTGAAAATCCAATGAACCAATTTAGCGACACTAAATGACCACTTGTGTCGTTGCCATCATTTTGTTTTACATTCACAATTGAGATCACCAAACTGTACAGATTTACGGGCAATAACATATTATTAACTATACTTAATAACATAATAATTATGCCGATATATTTGGTCCACCATCACATTATAATAACGTTATCAAGATTCAGCATAATAATAACATAATATGTAACGAAATATGTTGGATTTTTCTTAATAATATGTTAATAAGATACCA
Source organism: Sitodiplosis mosellana (assembly GCF_009176505.1). Lineage (NCBI taxonomy): Eukaryota > Metazoa > Arthropoda > Insecta > Diptera > Cecidomyiidae > Sitodiplosis > Sitodiplosis mosellana. The sequence goes on along the minus strand of NW_022595247.1, from coordinate 626,745 downwards.
ACATGTTTGCAAATATATTATTAAGATCCGCCATCTTAATAATATATTATTATTTGAGTTAATAACATATTATTAAGATGGCGGATCTTAATAATATATTTGCAAATATGTTGGTATCTTATTAACATATTATTAAGAAAAATCCAACATATTTCGTAACATATTATGTTATTATTATGCTGAATCTTAATAACGTTATCAAGATAAAAAAAAATCCCAACATAACATAATAATAAATATGTTGGACAATAACATATTAATAACATATCGAAAATGTAAATCTGTACCAAAATGCATTTGGGTATTTATACAAAAATGAAAAACTCTTATGTGAATATCGAACGAAATACTATACATGTATCTTGAGGATATCATCAGTGAAGTGTGAATGCCACGGCGCACTAATTCTATTCCAAGTTTGTTGGTTAATTTTAGATGTCTCACAATTTATTTGATTTAATAACTTTTATTTTCATCGTTGATGCAAACAGTTGATATCATTGTGTGGATTTTCGGTTTGTTTTTATTCAACAACGGTCGCGTTATTTTTTTCTTCGTTTGTTCAACATAATCTGTTGGGATGAAGAATGCTAGCAAACAATGTTTGTAGACGGCGAAAGTAAATATTTCCTTTGGTGTGCATTTCTGTTCGGGGAATTGTTTCTTACCCCTGTCTTGAATCACATTTGATTGTAATCATATTACAAAGCTGTTTTTTCTTCTACTTTTAAAACGAGACTTGTGCTTTGGGGGAGAATATCATCAGATGTGTACGGAGAAACGGGTTTCTTTTCGGGATGAATGCATTCGCTGGCTGACTGTTACTGTGATGATGACAAAACAAAAAAGCAGTGTATTCACAACACTCTCGGTTCAAAATACATAGAGTATTTCTGCTGGATGCAATGAAAACTCACATAAATCTTGATAAGAAACAAAAAATTATGGATTGTAGACGAAATAATGTAAAACAAAAAACCAACAAAAATTATGCGAAACAATAACACAACGATCAAACCTCTGCTAACTAATTTGTTGCACAAAGAGTTTTGCTTGTGTTGCCAAATATATAAAGAGATGTGTATGATTTAATAAAGGGCAACGAGTGCGAACGATAAAGTGTTTTGTTGATTCGTTCATTGCAGGGCGTTTCGACAGCAACAGTATTTTGGTGAATGAATTTTCATTAAGTAAAATAAAAGGGGACGCTGATTACAACGAAACAAATTACAAATCAAGCATTCTTTCACAGCATGTCTTTCATGTGTTCTTTCACTCTGTGCTTCTCCCTCTCTCTTGACGAACTAAAGTGTCTTCATTGAATGTATTCATCAAACACGATGAATAAAATTGGGTACAATTGGTGAGTTGATTTTACTGGAAATATTTTTTTCTTTATTTTTTTTTCTATATTCAATGCACACAAAAACACATGACTGCGAGAGACAATAAAAAGAATGAGAGATAGAAGAGGAAAAAAAACATAAAGAAAAGTGACATAAGAGTGGAAGCAACAGACAAAAGTGGATAATATGCAATCATGATAATGAATAAGCAAATGAAAACGAGAAATAGTCATCAGTTCAATCTCTTTCTCTTACTCTCACTCTTTCGTTATCTATCTCTTGACTTCTCACTCTATCTCGCACTTTCTCTGGTTTTCGAGAGAAAAAAGAAGGATAAGTGCTCTAGTATAAAATTGCGAGTCTTGAATGTTGAATTGCAAAAATCAAGCACACAAAAAGTCAGTGTGTCTGACTATGGGCTATACAGGCTTCACAAAACTCCCTCACGCACACAACGATTTTTAGGTGGTTGCTCTTCAAAACCATTTGAACGAAGTTCATTGGCAGACGCATCAACCAGCGAGTAAACTTCTTTTTTCGCTTTGATAAGTCAAGATTTGTATTCATCATTCAGTCAATTTTCGTCGAATTTTCATTCTCAAATATGATTCATCTACCGTAACAAACGAATCTGCTTGGAAAGCGCTGTTCTAAATGATTATTTGTTTTGTACAGTTCAAGGAAATGTGTGTGCGTGCGAATGGCGGAGAAAAAACGCAAACAACACATTTTGGTGGGTAAATAAAAAAATACGACGGGATTATTTAAATCCTTTTAAAATGGAACGAAATTTTAAATGAAATTGCAGTGCTTGGGCGAGTCATAAAAAAGCGGGTGGTTTCGTCGAGAAAGTTGAGACACACAGCGGAAAATCACCAGACAAACAGAGAGAAACAGAGAGAAACGGAGAGAGAGAGAAAGAAATCACGAGCGAGCAAAAGATGAAAATCAAAGTATTTATGGAATCAAAAGTTAAACGCTTTGAGAATAAAATAATTAAATGAAAATGGTAATTTTGTTTGTCGTTGCTACCAAATGTTTGCGTATCATTACACAGCATGAAAGAGCATGTTGTTTGGTTTTGTGAGCCGAACGAAAGGGAGTGAGAGTGAGCGGAATTGCGGAAAAGCCCATCAAATCGAGTGTGCTTGTGTTTTATACATTAGTTGTCGATGTGTTCACCGACGGCACTCGATAGTGTTTGTTGCAATTTCCATCTCGTTCCCAATGATTAGTTTCACTTCCGTAAACCGAACGACGAGAGGGTAAATAAAAAGACGTCAACGATGATGCTATGCTATGCAAATTAAGTTGGTATGAGTGAACATTTAATGGGATAATTTATAGCGACAGTGAAAATAGATTTTTAAACGGCAAACGGCAAAATGGTTGAAGGAAAAAAACCGAAGAAAAGAAGAAAAGAAGAAAACCAAAACCCATTTCAACTAAAATAAACATTTCAACCAAATTAAATTGTGGCACACAATTTCCGTCTAATTCATTCGGAGATGAGGTTTCGACACGAGACGTGGTTTTATCTATCACTGCAATAAATGCGAGTGTATAGTTAAATTGATGGCTTTGAAATGTGCTATGTGCCAAAGTTGTCTATTCTGATGCGATGAAATTCATTCTATTTCCGACTTCAAGCTGAATATGAATGTAAACCATCAATTAATTAGAATTTAAGTAAAATCAACATAAAATTGCGCTGATAGCAAAAATACTCCCGTTTCATCTGTAATCTCGTCGCTAATTAAGCAATTTATCCATAATAATAAATAGTTGATTTTAATTTGTGGCCAATCCAAATTCCCCGCAATCTTTGACCAAACTCATAATCTGCGTGTGATAATCGACAGCATAAAAACCAAAATACATGGTGCAAAGCATATGTTTGCACGAATCAACCAAATAACGGTCATAGATAATATTGTTCCACGTATAACAAATGCATTTAAAATCGACTAGAAAATTAATGTTATTTGCTTGTATGTAGAGCGTGTGTGTGCGTTATAGCATTGTTGTCGTTGTTGTTGTTGACATCGTATCCAATTGTTGTATTCGTGTTATTCTATAGATCTGTTGCACGAGCGTGGCAAGTGTAAACATCACAATCGAACATTTTTGTGCATACAATAGCTGCTCGAACGCCTTTTTTTTCACACAATGACATGTTTTGCATGAAAATAATTTTTTTACCCAGTCGTGTCAAAAGTCAAAGTCTGAGTTTACTGAGAACGGGAGCAAAAAAAAATTTTAAGCATGAGTAAATAAAAAGCAACATCCTGATATTTTACCCAGCATCGTTGTTTAGGAGCATATCATAAATCAACACGCGCGACATATCCATATCGCATATCAATCCATTCGATTGTGTGCTCGTGTGTATGCAAGAGAGAGGGAGAAAGAGAGGAAATTGAACAACACTCCGACATGCACCATTTAATGCATTGCATCGATGTGAGTGCCGTGCCCACTCTCACAATACATTTTAATATAAATTTTACAAAATAATTTATGAATTTTTGGGATTCATTTGAATGCGCCCGAGATGCAAATATATGCATTCATCATGCATGTTTCATGCTTCCGGAAATATAATTTAACGCAAACAAGCGACGTACGCTGTTTCACTCCAATTCCACATCATTATTTACCACATTGCACCATCGGCCGCTCGGTTTTATATGCTCGTTGCTTTTTGCTTACACACATCTAAATGGGTGAAGGGAAAACGCTAGATAGTTTTGGTCATGTTAAACACACATGTTTATTTTCGAGTATGTGGAAAAAGTTATACAAATTTCTTCGTTTTTTTTTTAATTTTAATTTTATCGATTAATCGATGGTTGTGTGTAAACCCTGGTCTTATTAAACAAATTTTCAACATTCTTTGTATTCCATTCAGATGAATTTGACGTTTAGAAAATAGTTATTAGTGCAAAGACACCGTAGAGCAATGCACATGGGTAAGCAATCAATATTTGCTGATGATCCATTGAATATGCGGTTACAAATAGTTTCGAAGCAGATATTGAACACCATAAAATACACAAACCGGCCAGCAACATACCAAAAATGCCCCTGAAAATGTCAAACGGAAAATTGTTGCTGTAAATTCGGGTTTCAAAGAAGATGACGAATACAATTATAATTGACATGGGCATTTTACTCACTGTATAGTTAAAATCACGTTGATTCCTGAAAGTAATACCATCGGCAAGAGACAATACCCCAGAACAGAGACGACAGCACCTACTGTGACGGATGCTTGTGTTGCCATCACACTCAATAGGGCAAAGAATGCCAAACATCCTAATACGCCAATACCATAGATGTAGGAAAAGTGAACTTTACCACTCTGCAAAAAGGGTAAAATGAAAATAGAGAACATGATTGGTGGAATAAATCTGGTTTTGGTTGAAAAAAAAGTGCGCAAATGGCCAAAGTCAATGATGCTAGATTTCTAATTGAACATTTTTATCGATGATAAAGAAAAATTTCTTTATGTTTCAAAAACACCTTCTTCTGAAACATTTTTTTCTCACGACCAATCCATTCAAAATCCAATCGTTTTAAATAAAATTTCCAAGTTTCAATGAAATGTCAATAAAAAAATCACAAGAATAAGTTGACTGACTTACAAGAAGTAAAAATGAGCCCAATGTCAGGCAAAATACAAGCGGTCCAGCCAAATCGGTGTCTTGCAATATCGTTTGATCTGTCGTTCGGAATGGATTCAAAACAGATAGTGTCTGTAATGAATAATTTAATTAGATTCACGCAAAACTTAATGAAATCCAGGATCAAATAGAATGATTTTGGACACGACTTACTTTTTGTAAGATGTGATTTGGGTTGATGCCGAGTTCTATTGAAGTAAAAAGAACAAATATTGATGCATTAAGCGGCTATATTATTTGAAATCATCTATTGAAGAGTAATGTTGGATTGAACCATTCAAAAGTGTTACCTTCCAAAAGTGGTGGCTCGTTGTCAAAATCGCTGGTTGTTCCATCATAAATGGGATCTGGTGCAGCATATGCAGTTGGATCGTAGTATGTGTTATTGTAGCTGGTATTAGCATAAATACCCGAGTTTGGGTCCACATTTTGAGTGGCATCAAACGTTTGGAAGTTTCTTTAACAAAGAGTAATTATTTTAATTTCAGTGAATTCAACATTGACATTTGTTAATCGACTTGAAAAAGTTTCATTCTTTAATCGACTTGTTTTCTTCAGACTGGCCAATGCAAACCAAAATTTGTGACTTACAGCTCACTTCCAAACTGTTCGGGCATTTCGAAATTGTACGACTGTTGTTGATTGCTGTTCCAGTTGTTGTAATTTTGCTGATCGTAATTGGCCATGGTTCTAATCTAATACAAAAAATGAAACCATCGTAGGAAAAATTTGGATTTTTAAAGTCAAAAATTGGATTTGTATTTTAATCGGATGAAGAAGTTAAAACGCCAACACGTCACTTTTCCATGCTCACTGCAATCAGTCACAGAACTTACCGATTTTAATATGAATTTATTGCCGGAAAGGAAACGAGATCCGCTGACGAGATTAGGAATCAAATTAAGAAGAAAATAAGGACAAAATAGACGGTTTCTTAAGACGATTTATTTCCCTTTTAATCGTGTGAAAGAACGAGATTCTACTAATCAATTTGGTTGCGATGTGTTTCTGTGTTGTCATTTTACATCTACGTGAGTCAAATGTCAAAGTAGCTGTCGTACAAACCCCATTTTCGATGCAATACGTAATGGCCGATTCCGACCAGTGGACAATAGATGGCGCTGTACTCATTCACTGAACCACTTTTTCAAACAAGCAACATTTCATACTTACATATGACATCGCAACAAAAGCTTTAGAAGAGATCTTTTTGGATGCATTTTCTAAACAGTACTTTCACCAAGAGAAGAAAAACTCAATGAAATTCAAATAAAAACAAAGACCGTTTTTTTTTGGTGCCAATAAATGATTTAATTTTATTTCAGTTTTTGGTGAACGTTTTGTGATTGATTTCTTTTTTCAGTTGTTGTTGTTTCAATATACAGAATTACAATGTTTCTTACGATTATAAATTCTAGGAAAGTCGAGAATCTAATTCGAGTTGATCGCTTTTTCCGTTGAACATTGCGAATTGTCACAAAAGGTTTGTTGTTGTTTTGTTGTATCTAAATTTGTTCTACTTAGATTTTGATTCGCTGCTTCGATCGATCGAAAAAATAAAGCTTCGACTTGGTTGAAACAGAAACTAATACGGAATTTCTGATTTTTACCCTGATATTTTGCTTTTCTTGTTTTTTCAAATGACCAATTGCTGTTTGTTTGGACCAATATTTTGTTTTTACTTGTTTTACATTTCGTTGGCATTTTTTTTATTTTCTTTTTTGTTTTCATTTTTTTTTTCTTGGAAATTATCGAAATAATTTCAATTTGGGCTGATGACTGTAGCCCATTTCAGCAGCGGTTTTGGTGTTAAATTGTTTCAAATTATTTTTACAAAATTACAGAAAATCAATTGATTTGTACAAAATTATGACGCGAGAAAAAAAAAACACAAAAAAAATTCATTGATTTGAGCGTTCCAATCAAACGTAAATAATATTCTCTTTATGATATCACATCTCTTTGTTTTTGTTATTTTTGTTATCAATTCATTTCGTTTTCGAATATGATTCATACTTTGTAATTATCACAATTTCTTCCTTGTTCTTATCTTATTGGTGAACTCTCTCGAATCACTTAGCAGTTGAAATGACACGGTCGGTATTTTTTCTTTTAATTTCACAGCAATGCAACGAAATCTGATAAATGGTATGATAAGATATAGTTTTTTTTTCATTTTGGTTGCCAAATGATGAATTTTGCTGCACCAATGATCGAAAAATCGAATTTTATTTTTAATTTTTTTCATATGTGATGATGGGTGCTTACAGATGTGAAGCCATTCAAATGTGATCTTCATTCCAAATTAATCACAAGTTCACATCTGAATGACTTCTCGCCGATAAGCGATTTGCTGTGTGAATTTTTTTTTCTCTGTCTATCACCAAATAAAATTTGGTAAATTTAGTTGCCTAAAATGAGTGTATTTGCTTTTTTTGGTAACGACTTATCGGCTTTCGGGCTATTGCTGTGTGTGTTGTGTTGTGTATAGCATATTTATTTTTGTTTCATTTTGTGATTATATTGTAAAATTGTTTCAAAAACATTTCTGTAATTTTGTAGGAATAATGATTGTGTGTTTTTATCACTTTAAAATGGTCCCTGACCTATGAACACGCTGCTTCGATTGGCAATGATTTTGGCCTACCGCTAATCAGGAGGGAACGTTTTAAAATGTCTGAATCTCTTTCTTAGACATCGGATGGTGTTTTATCTCGATTTTTTAGTTTTTCTCTTCGTTTTGTATGTGCGAACGCTTTGGTTTGATGTTTTGCTTTTTGTTTTTAAAGAATAAATTCAAATTGCTTTGTTTTTTTTTGCTTCTGCTAGAGCTTGTTATGCTCATTACTGAATAAACAGCTCTCAACTCAGTATGTTCTTTTTTCTTAAGTTTCATGCGGACATCTTCCGTTCTAGGTGGGGTAATTCTGATCTGATTCGCTAAATGTATTTTGTTTTTTTCGTTATTTGTCACCAATTTTTATTTTCCAAGTTGTTCGCAACAAAAAATAAATAAATTGGTTTTCGATTTGATTTTATTCGCACTTTAAATTTTGTTTCGTTAAAAAAAACAGGTACTCTTTGTGCAAATCTCTTTTTTTTAAGTTACATCTTCCTCTTATGCTCTTAAATATTCGTAACATAAACGGGATTTATCTTTTTGTTCAAAATGTTGATAACTCGTATTTTGTTTTTCTTTAGTTTAGCTCCATTAGTTTATAAGTACTACGAATGCGTTGTGAATTCGCCTTGGAAAAATATATTTGTTTTTCTTTTATCGCGCGAATTGAATGACACCGAATTGAATGGGTGCATCCAAATGCACCGTAAAATTTGTTTTGATTCAAACGAAAAAAGGTATGTAATGGAAAAAACGGGGAAGTATGAAACATGTACATCGATTCCGATTCGACGTTAGCTCAGCGAATATGCAAAGAGATTCAAAATGTGTTTGGGCTCAACTTCATACTTAGTTTGATGCTCTTGGTCTTATTGTCTGTGTGTCTTCGGGAAATGTTTGGTGATGTTGACGTTCGCTATTCCAAAGTAACAATTGCACACGACGAGAGCATCAAAACCAACGGGATGTACAAAATCGCCAAGCTCAACGAATCGGAACAGAAAATGTCATCGAAATGAAAACTTTAAAAAAAAACGCGTGTTTACTCAATTACAAATAGCTTCGTGCGCTATTTGATGGATGATTGTTTTTTAAGTTGATTTTTTTCGGAAGTTTTTTTTTTCTCTTATTCTTTCATTAAAAAATGGAAAAAATCACATTATGATCGGTCACACGGTGTGGCTGCCGTTTTTGCAAATGCATCAAATTGAAAAGTCAGTCTGACTTCGCAGAATCTTCGGCAAATGATATTGTAAGTGTGTGAGTGTTTGGTTTTTCTTTTGTTATATGAGAGATAAATTCGCATGTGGGATTTGAAAACAGTCTTTCTCGGTAAAAATCAACGATATTTCTCGATGATGCGCGCATAAAATAAACGATATTTTCTGAGCGCCCAATTCTTTAAAAAGAAAAAAAACTTACTCAAACCGTTTTGTTCAAATCATCCTTGCCCTATGTCACATTCTCATCAATTTACTTCTCTCCTCCCTTCGCTCCTCTTTTCACAATAAAAATGTTCGTTTTTTTTTAAATAAATATTTTTTTGTTGTTTTCTTCATTTTTTTTCTCTGCTATCTATCTGTGGCTCATATCGACGGAATTTACGTTTCAAATTTTCATCTTGTTCATTTTTTTTTGTTTTCATTTCTTCTTTTTAAAACCTCGCAAAAAGAGGCCAAGTCGTTTTATAAAATGATCTATATGTAAATAAATCTTCTGTTTTTTTTTTGTACCCACCCCCCAATCTTAATTTCTCATCTTTTGCTTCTGTTTCTCACACCGTTGCTGCAAGAGCATTACCACTAGCGACACCTTGTGCCACCGATAGTAAAATCCTGTGTGCTACAATTTATTTTTCAACACATTACAATCGGTGCCACCAGGATCGCCTGTGGTATATTGCTGTTGCAGCAACCTTGTGCTGTTTCTTCTTTTTAAATATTATTTATATACACAATATTTTGTTGTTTCGTTTGTCTATTCGTTCTTATCGTTTATCTCATTCTCAGTTGGTTTTTGTTTTGTTTCAAATAGTTTTTTTTCGATCAATTTGTGTGTGTGTGTGTGTGTTTTTCTCGGCGATGTGGAGAAATATCGTTGATTTATTGTCAGAGCGTGTGACAAAAGGGGATCGGAAAGCAGTTGATTGAGATTTGCCGAATTTTAGCTGGCTTGATGTCAAGGCAAAATACATGGTCTGACTTAAATATTAAAAAAACGTTAATTAAACAGGAATTAGTTGAAATAATGTCAGAACAAGAACGTTGCTCATCGTACAATTCTATGCATTTGTCCCGTTGAATACCGATTTGCTTACTCCCTTTCTTTTTGCCAATGTTTTAAAAAAAATGTGGGACGTAAATGCATAGAATAGATTTAGATGATTGTGTGTGTGTGTCTATGTATGATTGAGAGGATCTTATGGCTAGATTTGGGTATAAATGACGTTTGATAGCTTAGATGCAAATAATCCTCTCGCTCTCTTCTTCATGTGACAAATCATTATGAAATGGATTCTCTATGCGAATAGACTTTTGGAAAATTCAACAAATTTGTTTTTCACATTTTCTTTTTGCTTCTTCTTCTTCTTCTTTTTCTTTGTTGTGCCAATCGATAAACTCTAATGCATTCATTTCTAAAATGGTTTTTCTTTTGATTTTTATAAATTGTCATGACGATCGTTGTTAGCATGTCCGTGATGAACAAATGGACAATGTTTATGTTAATTTTTCTTCATGTTCTTCATAAATTTTACAGCAGAGAATCGAGAAGAAACCAAAATAAAAAGTTACATTAAGCGTGTTGTAGCACGCATACGTTTGTCACCTCTCAAAATGGATGTTCTGTTTGGTTTTTTTCTTTATGTACAAATGTGATTTCTTAATTTACATTATTTCTTTTTCATTTTGTTGTTTTGTTTTAATAAAATCATGTTTATGCGTAATTCACTTGATGTTGTGAGTTCAATCCTTTGGTTTTTTTTGTTATTTTCTTTCGCTTCTGTTGTTACTCGCGGCTTTCGGCATAAGCCGCATGAGTGTAGCACGGATTTACACATCGAACCATTCGAGAAAAAAAAATTATTTACAGAATGCAGACAAACAATGTGTGACTGTCGTTTTTAAAACATAACCATTGGCGTTTCGAATTTGTCCGACTAAATATTCACGCACTCGAAAACTGATTCGAATGATTTGCTTTTGTGGTTTCATGAAATGAAGAGTTTGTTTTTCTTGCTTAATTTCTTGTCTATTGTTTGACAGTGTGATGTTTGTTTACGAAACCCAAATGAAAAAAAGGCAGAAATGACCGATTGATGGTTTGATTGGCCAAAAGGAATTCTTTAGTTCCGTTTTCATTCACTGCAGAGATTCATTTTACCAACAAAATTTCATCTCTATCTCTTACTCTCAGGATCAATTTGTTTTTTTGCCAACACTTGAGTGTCTTTGAGTGGGAAAGAAATCACATTCAGTTTTTTCGCTTTAATCAGTTAACCATACGTTCCATTTCCATGTTTTATTTGTATATCATTCTTATCGCTTCGGAACATTTCAGTTGGTTTCATGTTATTCGTGTGTGTGTGTTTGTTTGTTTGTTGTTGCTTTTAAATTATAAAAAAGAGTTTTAAATTCATCCTACACATTTTTGTCTTGAACAACATACAAATTTTATTTACTTTCTTCTTCTTTTTTAATTCTTCATGCTACTTAGTTATTTGTTGTAGTTGCTTTGAATTTTATCGTAGTACAATTAAGTGGATTTGTTTCATCTCTCATAAATGTTGGTTCTTTTAATGCATTTTATGAAATGTGTTGATGAATTACTTTCGAGAAATTGTCAGATGCATACGTTGTTTTTTCTTCTTCTTAAAATGAGTTGATCCATTAAACCCAACTCGGAGTTCTGGATAATTTTTCTCTCTCTCTTTCTTTCTCTCTTGAAATTTCAATTTGTTGTTTTTTTTTCACACAAAAAAAAGCTTCTTTATATATACATACAGATTTGGTTTTCGTAATTTAAATTTGTGTTTTTCTTAATGTTGCACATCAATCGAACGCATGCACCGACATTTTCACTTCTCAAAAGTTATTCACAGTTTTGGTTGTTTTTTTTACCTATGCATGTTGGTTTCTTTTTAAATTTTAAATCGGTGTGTTTATTTTGTTTTTATTTGTGTGTTTCGTACATCGCGACTTGTAACCCTTCAATATTTAAATTCTGTGTGCAACAAAAAAAAAAAAAATTCCTGATTCTAAACATGTATGTTTTTTTCTCTGTCTTTTTCATTGTTCCTTAATCCGATTTTATGCACATTGATTTTTGTTTTAGGTAATCGCACAATAATATTTCTCTCACACTATTTTCTTTTTAAAATTGATCTCTTCACCTAAACTTTGATCCTTTCTTCTTTCTATTCACGTGGTTTAGTTTGTTGTTGTTGTAAAATTAATGTTTTCTTGTGTGTTTTTCTTTTAATATTGTAATTTATGATTATTTTAATTTAGTTTTTGCTCTGAATTTGGTAGATTTAAAAAAAAACAGTAGGCGAGTGTATTGACAATAGATATTTTTCATTTTGTTTGTTTTGTTGTTTCTCTTGTTATTAGTTTTTTAGTTGTCCTCATCTTCGGAATTTCATTTGCAAAATGTTTTGTTTGTGTGTGTACTTTCTTTTTGATGAGAAATGATTGAACGAGGTGTTTGGCTTACTTGCTGACAATACTCTCATTGTTGCTGTTGATTGAGTCGTTTGGTGCACTGGCCACATACAGCGCTGGATCGATGACCTTTGGTATCGGCTTAATTTCTGTACCCAATTCCTTTTCGATGCGATGAAGATTGAAACGATCTTCATAGGTGATGAGATTGATAGCAATACCTAGACGAAAGAAGTGCAATTGAACGGATTAGCATTTTAGGCAACAATGAATGTGAAAATCAAACCATAGAATTGAAAAGAAAACAAATAAAGTCAGTGTCGTTTTTTCTCATTTATTATTTAAATGTTGGGGAATCCGTGAAAATTCATCATATTTATTCAAGACATTTTAGGTTCGCGAAAAAAAAAAATAAAACAACAAAATCCGACTTACCCAAGTGTCCAAAACGACCAGATCGTCCAATTCGGTGCAAGTAAGTTTCAGCCATTTTGGGGAAATCGAAGTTGATGACAACATTCACAGCCTGTACATCAATACCACGTGTAAACAGATCGGAGCAGACCAAATTTCTGCATAAACCTTGACGAAAATCGTGGAACACCCGATTCCGATGCGCCTGTGCCATTTTTGCGTGAATGTAGTAGCAACAGTAGCCCAATTCGGTGATTTTCTTTGCCAACAATTCAACACGTTGCGTTGAATTGCAGAAAATGATCGACTGATTGATTTGCAACTTTGAGAACAGTGTGTTCAAACAGTGGACCTTTTGGCGTTCCTGTACGAACGCATAATATTGTGTCACACCCTTAAGCGTTAGCTCTTCCATCAAATTGATTTCATATGGATCGCGCAAATGTTTGTCCATAAAATTTTTCACGCTGAGTGGGAATGTGGCCGAAAACAATAGAATTTGCAATTCTTTTGGCAGTTTCATGATAACATGATCCAGCATGCCTTTGAAATCCTGTGACAAAAGTTTATCGGCTTCGTCGAGTACAAGCATTCTGCATTGTGACATGTTTGCAACTTCTTTGTCGATGAGATCAAGAATACGGCCGGGTGTTGCGATAATAAGTTGAACTGTGGAGAGGAAACGAGAGCGAGATAGTGCGTGGGAGGGAAAGAAAGAAAATATACGATCATTAGCATATAAATATATTTCGGTCGAAATGAATGAATTGTGAAATGGTCGAGTGAGTCAGCATCGTTTCTTCTCATTTATTGTTTAAATGTTGGGGAATCCGTGAAAATTCATCATATCAAATCACGTTTTCAATTCGAAAATTCTCATGTTTTGCTTACCTTTTTGATAAATTCGCATAATATCATCCTTAAGAACAGTGCCACCGGTGGTCACCATTACTCTAATGTTCAGGTGTTTTGCTAGTTCGATGCAAATTTGCGATGTTTGTAGAGCCAATTCTCTGGTTGGCACAATGATCAATCCCTGAATACAGTCCTTTGTTGAGTCAATTTGTTCCAACACCGGAATCGAGTATGCTCCTGTTTTGCCGGTACCGTTCTTGGCACGCGCCAGAATGTCTTTGCCACCCAATGCAACTGGTATAGCTGCCTCCTGGATCGGTGACGGTTTCTCCCATCCTTTCTCAAAAATGCCCATCAACAATTCACGTTTCAAGCAAAATTCCTCAAATTCATTGCCACGTGTGTCTGTCACATCGCTGGTTTTGATGCGCATATCCTTTGGTGGGACCTTCAATTTTTGCTTCCAACCAGTTATGTCCAGCTCATTTGCTGTCGACACGATTTTACCATCGCTGTATGGAACGAAACAAATAAATCACATTGAAAGTGTTAAAAATCGACTCGAAAAATCAATGATGAATCCAATGGGGTAAAATAATTGGAAAAACGAGAAAAAAATCATTCTTTGAAATGAATTTTTGTTTTGTTATTCTGCGATGAGTAGAATATTTTCCTGGCAAACGGGACAAACATTCCATGGAGTGAGCAGAGCATAACGTTTGATCTAGCCGACCACAATTTAGATTAAACGCATTGTATACATTTATCTTACTCAACAGGTTGGCCATTCGTGTTATTTTTAATGGAGCAACACAAACGCGATTGTAAGCACAAAAAGTGCTGTTCTCAGCACCCAGTCGTTTGTACTTTGATTCCGTTGTATCACAATTCCAATGAAATTTATAGAATGATGAAAGAGTTAAACATTTGCGAAGCCATTTTTATATCTGAATGATTTTGAATATTTATAGCGATAGCATTGTCTAGTATAGCTCAAACCAAATTTTTCAAAATTGAAAAAACTTCGTGATGTTCAACAAAGTGTTCGTTCAAATCTTTGAAAAAAAAAGTGTTGAAACAAAAATGTTATTCTGCGATGAGTAGAATATTTCCTTGAGACAACGAGGAAAATATTCCATGGAGTGAGCAGAGCATGCCGTTTAGTCTAGCCGACCATAATTTAGATAAAATGCAATCGTCGCATTTCTCTTACTTAATTGGTTGGCTATTTGTAATGGATAGAAGCGAAGGATATTCGCCATTGAATTGAAAAAAAAAATGTTGGAAAATGAAATGAGAATAGGAAGCAACGAATGAAAGAGAGAAGAGGTGCCGGTTGGAGAATGGTTCGAAATGGCTTGGCATTGAATGGGTTCAATGTCAAACTTGAAAAGGAAGAAACAACTGTGAAAGTCGATTAAAATCGATAAAGTGATTCGTTATTGTTCTTCAGAGTTTTTATTGCTTACAAAGAAAGTGTTATTCTGCGATGGTAGAATGATTCCCTTGATAAATGGGGCAAACATTCCATGGAGTGAGCAGAGCATGCCGTTTTTTCTAGCCGATCATAATTTAGATCAAATGCAATTTTTACATCCATCTTACTCAACTGATTGGCTGTAAGGGATTGTATGAACGAATGACGCGTATGTTTAATGGCTTCTTTATGATTAGGAATTCGGATGAATGATGATAGCGAAAATTCAATGGAATTTCATTGAAATTATTTCAATGAAATGTTTTGAAAGAAAACTCAATAAAATGAAACAAAGAAAATGAAATCAAATAAATTTTTTTTAGCAAAAATGAGTTGGAATTGCAATGAAATCACTACTAAATTTACTCCAAAAGTAAATGAATTATCGAAAAAAATGTGTTTTCTTATTCAAAAAATTAAAAATAAACCAAGTCAATTACCTTTTTGGGCCCGAATGGTTTGCTAGGTGATTCTTCGACATGTTTTCTGTCATCATCTTGATAAAAAAAGGTGATCACACTTGGCTTTAGCCTTTACACAAAATGATTATATGCACGATAATGATTTATTTAGGATAAACGATTGTTTTTCTTTTCTTTTAATGTTCTTCTTTGTGCTACGATTCAGTACAATTGAATCGATTTGCGTTCTTGGTAGTTTTTTTGTTGTTTAAATTGATTATTAAAATAGAAATTATAATATAATAATACAATGCTAAAATAAATGTTAAGAAAATTTAACAAAATAAGAACAATTCAAGCGTTCAATGACTTTTTTTCTGCTACTTTGAAAACTTGACACGTTTATTTTTATCTTCTTCTTTAGGATCTCTTTCTTGTTTTTTTTTTAAATTCAAGTTAATTTTCTAACAAGTGAAATTCATTTAAATTTTTATTGTTTCACGCTAAAAATCCAATTCAATTGGAGCCAAATTTACAAAAAAAAAAGATTCTCGGTATTTTTTTCTAATTCACTTTAAAATAGTCTTTTATGTCCGACTCATTATATTTATATGTCTTTAGTACCACAAATGTTTGTTTATTTTCCATTCGTTATTTCTCACTTCGAAATAAATAAGTTCTTTATTTTGAAACGCACAAAAAATGCTTCTTTCGATTGAATATTAGTGTTTTTGTTTCTTTTTCTTTGTCTATCTCGGTTTTCACTTTGAAAATGTTTTAAAAGCACAATTATTATAATGATTTTTAATTTTTTTCGCTTTCAATTTTTTTTATAATTTGCATTTGATATCTGTCAATAAGGGAAGAAAGAGAGAAAAAATGCGTAAAAATCGGGCTAGAGACGAATGAAACTTAACTAGGCGGCATGTTATAAATAGAGCAATATAGCGCGTTTGTCTTATCTCGATTTCAATAAAAAAAAATATCTCCCTTTGACGTGAAAAAGTCGATATTTGTGCGCGGCAGTGATGAGTAAACACGTGTTTTTTTTAAACAAGACGACCGAAGAAAATGTGATTCATCGTATGGAGAATGAAGAGATACGATGCAACTAATGACGCAGAGCAAAAGATAAAGTCATGTAACTTGACCTGACCATCGTTTCACGTTTCAATCGAAAAGATGCAACTCAAAATATCAGACCAAAGGCTATGTCTATTCGTCATGATATTCGGTTGCGATGTTGCACTGAATGCCGCTTGGTGTGAGCACACAGCAAAGGATCAATTCTGGGTTTTTTCCACAGTGTTACGTGGTGTATGGAGCATCAGCCGAACATAACGGTATAAGCGTTTTTGTTTCAACACACCACACAGCACAATATGCGATTCGTCGATTTCACCCGATCGGTTTTTGTGTTGTTGTTGCTGCATGAATAGTTTTTGGTGAAACACCGAAAATGGGCATCGATTTTGCAAGCCAACAAACTTTTTTTCCGTTGTTTTCACATTACATGACCGTATATGTGGCGTTGAGAACGTGTACGAAACCAATAAAAAGGCCGTACACTTGAGAAAGTGTAAGAAAATGGTGCAATGCATCCAAATGGCTTGGAACAATGGACAGTCGAACAGAGAAATGCACTCAAAACCAAGTTGAACGCTTTCTGTGCGACACGGAAACAATGCGGAAAAATGATTTGAATTTAAATTGGATGAAATTGGTATGAGACTAAGCCGAATTGGCAAGCAAGAAATTGTTGCTTTTGTTTAAGAATTGGAATCAGGAAAAAAATGGTTTCGGACAAAAGGCATCATATGAACCGAAAATACAGTTAGAAGCGTCGCGTTATCTTTCTTTTTCCTTTTACTCATATTCACGCTCAAGTGGAAAATGTACCGAAGATCGAACAGAACGAAGCAAAAAAAACCTCAGAATATACATATCTCCTGCAATGGCGTCGTCACCATTTATATGTATATATGTATATACATCGAGTATATATGTATCTCAATACAACTGTGATGTTGACTACCACATTTCGGTTCTACATATAATTTTTTTTTTATAAGCGAACAAAGACCGATTAAATTTATTTTTGACCGCGTAAAAATGATTTTGTTAAAATTTTACCGAGAAAAAATCAATTCACCGAAAAAATAGATTTAATTTAATTACAGCATTTGATACGCAATCGAAATTTTTATTGAAAGACCGAACGAAAAAAAAATTCATCGAATCATTTTTTTCAAAGATGGCTAACACACGACTTTACTTTGCGACCAAAATCCACATACATTCACTGCATACGATTCACGCGTTTCAGACTCTGTAGCACCGTCAAAGCGACGAAAAATGGCAAACATTATTTCATTTAAATCGCAATAAAAATCCATCGAAAATTACACCGTAATCGAGATAAAAACGCATTTGCCAAACGATATTTCCAAAAAACAAATGATTTTCAATGGTTTTCCATCGTAATAGTTACCTTTAGATTCTCTTCTTTTTATGGTTAAAATTTTTTATTCACTTCACTTCGCTTTTTTCTCTTTTTCACTTCTGTCCGCCAGGCTTCAAATTCGTAAATGAAATGACCGAACGCGATGTATGAGTTGTCGTGCGCACCAAGCACCGAGTACCATGATCACAGCGCCACCGCTATTTTGACACATCCAAACATCCGAACGCCGAATTTTGAACATCAGAATGGTCGTTGCGAGCGTTGTTTATTTCTCACTTTGAGGTGATGAAAAATTATTTTTATTTTTAATTCGGATTTTATGTTATTTGATTCAATGAAATTTTCCAAAAACAATTTATTAAATCAATTTTTTTCGACAAGAAATATGAAAATTTTCAATTCAAACCATTTCGTATTGAGCATAATGCCGTTTGACTTGATAGTATCCCTATTGGAAAAATTTCGAAATCAACTGAAACTTTTTGTTATTTTTAAATTTGACAGTACGTTTGTCTTTAGATCGATGCCGAACGATTTGAACTGATTCAATATTATTATTAAAATAATATATTGTGATTTTATCAATGAAAATTCGAAAAAAATAATCAAACCTTGGAAAAAAATATCCACACTTTTATTGTCCCAAATAAATTGAAAACAATTAATTGAATTTCACGCTAATATGTACATCTACAAACTAATAACTGAATTAGGCCAAACAATATTCAGACAATGATAAGAAAAAAAAACAATTTCTTTTTGAAAACAATTTAAAAACTCCTAGTTTTTGTACAGGTTACAGCTAAACTATCAGCTGCGATTTTTAGTTTTCATCCATCAAATGGATGAAAATTCTTATTCGAACGTCCAATCCCATGGAATACACATTGTCCCATCTGACAGAACCGAGTAGTAGTGGGTTATGTGTAGATTGCAATCCTTCAAGCAAACATCAGAGTCAACCAGTCGTGTCAAGCACTCAATCATGCGCTCCGGATCCACTGAATCGTCTTTTGACAATGAAACCAGGCCCAATTTTTTTATACATTGCTCATGTAATTCTCTCTCGATGAATTTATTCCTGAAATTGACAAAAATATTTCATTTGCAATAAATTCAACTCGAAAACTCGATGGTTGATTCTCTTCCACTAAAAACACAACACTTCAGTGATTTGAATAAACAGTTGACTCGCACATTTTGGAATTTCCACTTACTTCTTGTATGCTTCTGCTTTTTCGGCGGCTTCATTCATATGCGTTGATAAGAAATCGACTAGAATTGCACCAGGACACGTGGATGGAGCGATAAACTGACCGGTGGGGCTGACGCATAGTGGGCCAGCTTCGCTGTTAATTAGAAGTAAATTAGCAACATGTCGAATCATTGCTTGAACACACAGTTAGATTTTGTATGTAAAATCAATTCTCCACTTGGATACTTACGATTCAATGACTATTTCAAAATTGGACAAATCCGTTGGCCAAGTCTTGGGATAGTTTGAGTGTTGCGTCAAATAGTCCAACATTGAAGTGGTGACTTTACGTAAATAAGCGGCATAATGAACGACCTGTGCTTTAGGCATAAATTTTCGTCGAGAAATTTTAATTCCACGTAACACCTGAGACAGAGCCCTTTCGTAAGCTGGTATATGTTGCAAATATTCGTCTTGTTTTGGGATGTTTTTGAAAAACTGAAGAAAAAACGAACATTTTCTTCATCAAAAGATTGATTCAATATAAAGCGAATACTCCACTTACATCTAGCCAATTATGTTGCACATCTTCAGGCGATAGCATGATATAGCCTTCTAAACTAACCCCTGATGCTCTGGCAAATACAATCGTTCGACCTGAATTGAGAACAGAAGAAATTCAGGTTTAACATTTGCAAATACAAGAATCGAAACGTGAATTAACTTAATTATCTCAAATTTCATTGCAGCATTCAAGCGTTCAGAGTACCAACCATACCTTGCAAACATTGCATTTCATTTGTGTGCATGTTGAACAGATGCTCCAAGCTCTTCAAACACCCGCGAATGTGTTCAATATTCCAATCGCAATCGTATTCAATGCCGACCAGTTTCATATTGTTCACAAGTCGTTTTTCCAGTTTTTCCACGTCAGCCCGAATCGTTTGCAATGACTCAGAACGTTCATTAGCTGTCTTCGTATTTGAGTCTAACCATTTCCTACGGGAAAAACCAAATCGATTAGAATCAATTTAACAAGTTCATTAGAAATGTTTAAATCGCACTTCAACGTTTTGTCTTGTCTGGCCTTCTGCACTTCAGTTCGATACACTTCGTACTCCTCGTAAAATGTTCCATCTGGTCTGGAGTATACATTGCGATCGGTATGGAATTTGGCACTGGTTGATACCTTCTTAATTTTTAGCTTTTCCACTTTCTCCGTCGACAAATTACATGACTCTAATATGTGCTTCAAGAATCGTTTCACATCCGGCTCTTTCTCCAACGGTATTCGAATCAACTTGAATGAATCTGCGAAATAAAAACCGGTATAATCATTATCTCCATTAAAAATTTAATGATAATCGATCCAACCTCTGGACTTTTGATCTCTGACATAAAAGTTGATGTGTTTTGGTTTGGAAATGCTTGCCAGCCGTTGATTTTGTAGTGCTTCGAGGTATGCGCTAAGATGCTTCAAGGATTCTTCGTTTGTTGTCTAGAAAATGGACCAATACTTAACTGATTTTGTCAAATTTTCAAGATAAAAACAACTCAGTTCTAATTACTCGTTGCTCGGGATGTTGTCCAAATAAATCCGGATGTACGGCAAAATAGAACGGTCGAAGGACTGAAGACAGTTCTCCGCTTGATATCCATCGTCTTGTGTTTAAATTCGGTGAAAATCCATTCCACGAATTCGATCGAAACAGCGAATAATGATCAACACTAGGCGAACGGAAAGACGTAATTCATGAAAGAACGCAAAAAACCCCTTCCTCATTCAGAACGTTGAACCAAAGCATTTGACCTTGATCAATCAACATCATTTCGTATACTTACACATTTTTTGCGGTATTAACAATTATTCTGCCTTGAAACATTTATGAAAATCCGTGCGAATTTCATTAAAATAAAAAGAATTTGGCAGCGAACTAGAGCTTTGTTTATGTTTTATTGCGTTCCAGGAAATCACTGAATTGTCATTGTTCGAGCAGATGATTTTTGTTTTGAAGCATTCGAAGACTGTCAATTATGTCACATCAGAACAATAGCATTCGAACAACATTTCGAAAATAACACGGAATTGAGGTTATGTTGCACACCTCTGGTGACTTTATGTTTTTGTGCTTTGGTTTGCTGTAAATTGGATTTTTTTTTCTCGGAAGCTTATGACGCGATGTCGACTATTGACAACAACAATAAAATTCAATTTTCATTTTTAGGGAAGAAAATATACCTTCTTGTTCCCTCCGAACTTTTGTCTCTATGCCAATAAAAGCGAATGATTGTTCAATGTTTGGAATCGAAACTGTTTCATGTTTCATTCGACTCTGTGTTTGTTTATCCTTATCCTACTAATACTACTGAAAATACAGACTTGATTTCCCTTCCATTTCCAAATGATAACAAGCAAAATTCTCTTTGAAAACATCGAGTTCAAACTAGTTCTATTTATTTTGTCCATGTTTTTAATTCTCGTTTACAAATCTGCGAAAAGGCAGACACGGTTTCATCGTTGGCCCGTAAAAAGTTGAATGACAATCAATGCTGGTGACAGTGTTCAATGTGTCAGTTCAATATTTGGTTCGAATGGTAAATAAAAATAAATAAAAACTAAATCGATTCAATTTCTCGCAATTAGTCTAATTCTCTTCGATGGCCGCTCGAGCGCCGCGTGACAAGCTCTTTCCACGATGATTGAATATGTAGAACGAGGGTATGTTTGAGAGAGTTTCCCATGATTTGGCCTGTAAATCGATTGTGGCACGAATTTCCTTGAAGTCACCCACTACATGAAGCAAACTGTATATGATAAGAAATAGACTGGCTACAGATTGTATGATGATCTGAAACATTGGAACGATACCACACAATTAATCTCATGGACTTCAACAGTAATAAATTCAACTAAATTCATTTTCAATTAAAAACTTCAACGAATTTGCCGGCACACTCACATCTAAGGGGAGGAATGTATTTGTCTTTTCTTGGTCGGTGTCTCGCAGGTATGTTCGATCTAAAAATGAAATATCAACATCATTGATTTTTCTTCTGCATTCCAAATGAATAAATGACGGGTTTTGTTTGCTTACGTTGTGCAGCCGAATATGCGGCATGTAAAAGTGACAGAAATCCTACGACTAACAAAAACTTTGTGAATCCTGCATACGACATGTTGATGATCAATTTCTATGTGATTGGATTGAATAAAACTGAACTTTGGTTTTATTTAGAAATTCTTTAACTTTCCGTCACTAATTTAGTATTTTCAGACTGGAAAGTGTCAGAAGTCAAATAGTGTGTTTGACAGTTTGTGTCAAATTGAGAACGTCAGATTGGATGAGTGTATTAGACATGATGGGATTCATTCAATGACAACTCTTTCAATTGTTTGAATTCTGGGCGAGGAAATTTTTATTTTTTGCAATGAATAGAAAATATTCAGAGACAAATTTGTTTTATACAAATCAATAATTAAAATGTTTTAATATGGAAAAGCCAAATTCATTCGAGAAAATATTCATTTTCACTGTTTTTTCTGGTCGTCAACGGTCAAGTTTACTCTCAGTATTCATTTCCCTCTCTTTTGCCAAATGCGAATACAATTGAGAGAGTGAGTGCCTCAAATCGAATGACACAACGCAACAGACATGGTATTGCACAAACAAATCGGTGGCTACACTGGTATTTACGTAGCAGCAGGCACAGTGTGTGAATGTGTTTAGAATTGTGATTGTTTTATGTGAATGTGGCGGATTAATATTGCGTTTATTATTGTTGTTGACTATATATCGTCGTTGTCGTCTTCGTCGGGTGCTGTCGTATTGTAAATCGGTGAAATGTCCGAGAAAAGTAGATTCATCACGAATATTTATTAATAATTGTCGGCATCGCTCGTCTAAAGTGGTTAGAATTTTTCTCTGGTGCTACGTGTTGTCGTGACACATTAAAAAGTCGTGTGTATTGTGTGAGTGGTTTAAAATTTGATTTTGAAAATTAGTGCGTGTAAACGCCTACCTTTCGCTCTCAACCAATTTTCATCTCATCGCCAGACGGGAGTTGTTTTTTGAACGAGATTTGTGAACGAATTCATGTAACGCAGCACTATCAGATTTGTGAATGTTCCATTAGCAGTTGGACCGTAAATAATACTCTGTGGCGCATAGCATTTAATTGAAATAAAACAAAAGACGTCGAGAGAGCAAATTTGTAAATAAACCCACCATTTGTGTACATATATTGTTTGAAAAGAAACAAAATTGTAAACACTCTCTATCTCATTGTGGTGTTAATTGGAGTGTAGCGAATTTTGAAAAGAAACCCATAAGACGTACATCTGCGAAAGGGAAAAAGCAATACGATTTAACGAAACTGGTTCAAGGTAATAATTTCGTTTCAAGTGTGTTGGGCGTTTATGTGTTTTGTTTTGGACGCATTGATTGCGCAAAATACATTATTTATAGTGAATGAATGGTGAATTAGATCTTTCGCATGGCGCAAACGGCGTCGGTTGTTTGCGTACGGCGTGTTCACTCAGTGGAAAATGAATGAAATGCATTTAAAATAGAAACAATCAATATGTACGTCCGATTTCCACACCCAGTGACTGTCGTGCGAAAAAAAGTGAATAAGAAGAAGAAATGAATTTAAACCTGATCGTAAAATGAGTATTGGCAATTTGTGGCAGCGTGTTGCCGATGTCAATAATAATAATCATGGATTAGGTCACCGCTAAAAAAATTTATCATCTGCCAAACAGAGGTTTTTTTTTCACTATCACTCGCGTAGTGAGTGTATGTGATACCGTCTATGTGTGATGTAATAAACTCGATTTTTTGTCCACTTTCTCGTTTTTGAGCAAAATAACAAGTCAATTTTACTCACTCGGTGGCTATTTTTAAAGTGGATTTTTGAATATTCCGGGGCAAGTGTTGTAACTTAATGACATCATTGATGTCAAGAATGTATGCTCAATTGTGTACACGTAAACAAAAACGATCAAGTCAATCGATGATTCGATGAGAGTCCGTCATTCGTTCTATTACTCATTCAATGCATTCACTCGTTCAATTCACTACGATGTGGTCAGCCACAAAGATCATTCACTCAGTTCAATGAAGAAAACACAAGCATTCTTAGTCATTTATTGAATTAACGCATTCTACGCATGGTCGTGGTAGGCGTGACCGACAATTTTTAATTGAATTAATAGTCTATTGCGGTTTGCTTATTTTCAGACACATCGACGTCTCTACTGAATAATTAAAGGGGCCGCAGTTTTAATTGTTATATGTCAACAGCCACAGCAACAACAACGACAAAAATGTCATCACCACCACAAACATCGCCAACTACACCGCAGGTCCGAACTACAACCACCGAACAAACTGGTATCCACTACAGTACCATCTATCTACACACGGTTCCCGGTACTTTGAAAGTTGTGTGCATGGTATGGCATTCTTCTTTCCCTATTCATATTCAATAGCGAAATATTCGGAATGTTGCACGTGATTAATTGGACAACTGTTGTTTTCTCTCTCTATTAGGCTTTCGTGCTAATCGGTTTCATATTGATACAATGTAGTGATCACAGTGGCGTTACAACGGCTCAATTCTTCAGTACCATTGCAATGATTGGATTTTGGTTTACCGGCATTTTGCTCGTATTGTATCTGTTCCACGCGATTTACGTACTCCACAAAATCCCATGGATCAAAATTGAATTCTATTTCTGCGCAGCCGAAACTGTGCTTCTTATGCTTTCTTCTGCGTTTATTGCCGCCAAAGGAGTTGGTCTCTTTACCGCAGCAGCTGTAAGTGTTTCTGATCCACAACTAATTCGAATTTAATTTTAGAAAGTCTACATCAATTATTCCACATATATTTTATCTTATCTCTCTTTTGTTTTCAGTTCTTTGGATTTGTAGCAATGTGTGCGTATGGCTATGATGCATTCTTGAAATACCGACAATACAATGTTGTTGTAACAAATGTCGTTACACGAACAACTACAGTAACAGTGGCATAATGTGGATTATTTTTCTCTCTATCCACGTCTTTGCAACTGTCGCACAAGTGAATGCAAGCAGTGTTGCATCGTTGCTGAACTGCGTGAAATCATACCAAAAATCTTAGGAAGTTTCAACGAGAATTTCACACAATTAATTCTTTTCTCTCTCTCTCTCTGTATTTTGATCCTAATAATTTTAAGTTTAATCTTATGAGTGTTTGTAATCACCGAAGGCAATTTATATTCGCATTTAATTTGCATCACGTTCATTGTTCAAATTTAATTGAATTTATTCATCGTCGTCGTCGTCTTTGATAGTACGTCAAAATTACGAAATTGTAGAGAAAAAAAACTGTTTTCGGTTGCAGTCAAAAGAGAAGAGCGCGATTATTATTCAAGCCGAATATATTCATATGTGAATTTTAAAAAGCAATATAATTTAATGGTGTGTGTTTATCGCGCCTATTAACGCTCAGCCTCCAAAAACTCAGCCGACAATATTCAACTGATAAACAACATACCGTACAAACCGAATTTTTTTTTCTGTTATCGCATCAAATTCCGTGAATTTATCTATAGTTCCGGATGTATTTTGTATTGCATACCATTTTTTTCGCACTACTTTTGTCACTAAATGCTGAAACATTCATAGTTTTATTGAAAAAAAAAATGTTTCCTCAGTGTTTCCACAGCTTTTGTACTTTTTACCCAATTGTTAATTTTTCAAATTTGTTCAAACAAACGCAACGTTTGTATTTAAAAAAAAATCTGTATTTGCGTGTTTAAAAACTCTAAATGTCGAAGTTTTACGAATTGCTAAAGGCAATTTACCTTTACAGCAATATTTTTACAATCTTTTCATATGAAATACTCCTTTTCGACTTAGATATTTTGTGAGAGACATTCTGTGAATTATATATTGTTATAAAAATGATGAAAATAAACTATTTTCGTAAAAAGTCTTTAAATGGACTCGTTTTAATACAATTCAAATTCAAAAAAGATTTTTTCGGGTTTTAATCCATTATTATAATTCAGAATGTTCATCAAGTGATGCAAAGCGGTTAAAGATCAAGTACTATATAATGTACTATCAATGCATGCAATTAGTATAAGCAAGATGGAAAATATTTCCGATATGTTGGATGTGAATAGTTAAATGACCTGCTGTCAATAGCTGTAATAATTGCTGATTGCTTCAGTATCGAGGTTTAATCTTTGAGTGTTTGCCGGACTCGTTGAATGGAGAATTTATGCTCTGGGAATTCGTGTAGCAAATCTTCTAAAATTGAAATCAAATTCAGGCTGATGTCTTTGTTATGATCGAATTGTGTATCAACCACACTTTCGGCTCGATTCTTTGGAATTTGCTGTACTTGAACAACACTGCGGTAGCGTTTTGCGCGATTTTGCAAGCGGATGATTAGCTCTAGGTTCTGAAATAAGCGGAGAAATTGAACGAAATCGAAAATATTTTCTACAAAAGTTTGAAATCTTTTGAGGTATGTTTCAATCTGTAACTCGGAATCCAAGTTACTGGGTAAGTATACTAGCTATATTGTTACCTCCTGTTTCAGCAACACTGCCTGCTCAATTTCATTCTGCATCAACATGTACTGCGTCCGTTCATCATCGATATCTTGATTGAGTTTATTCAATTTGTCTTCGATGGCTGTGCGAGCACTCACAACATTACTTGTTTGCTTTTCAATCTCCTTTACTTCCGCTCTGACCTGTCCCAATTTCGATTGTAACTGATTGAATCGATACTGCATTGTGTCGATTAGTTTGGATTTTTTGTGTGGCAATTTGTTGCGCATATTCGCCTGATCAAAGATGTGTTCACGATGATGAACACACAATTCCATGTCGGCCACCAATTTTTCTTGAGCACGTTTCAATTCGCCGAGACGAACTTCCATGCGACGAATTTCCATTTTCATCGACCCAATTTCACCCGACTTTGCATACTCTTCATCATTTTGCCGCTTTGCTTCTTCGATCATTTTCCATTTGGTTTCCCAGCTCAGTGCTAAGTGGTGTCTATCCAATACAACTCGTTTCAGTTCATCGATCTCATTGGAAATCGAAATCAACTCATTTTCCAGTTGAATTGCCGACATTTCGTCGTCGCGAAGCTTATCTACCAGTTTCATGTGCACGAATTGACATTGCTCTGTTTCGGAGGCGTTATTCTGCCGCTTATCGCACAGTTTTGCACTCAAAATATCCAATTTGGTATTCAAGTTTTCGATGTCACGGATGAGATTTTGATCAGACTTCTCAATATCGACCAGTTCACTGTCGACTTTCAACATTTTCTGATCAACTACGAGCAACTCTGCAATTGAAAATGATAAACATTGATAAGATAGGTAGGTGGGAAAGAGATAGCATTATACAGACGTTGCCGAGCCAAATGTGACTCATTCAGTAATTGAGTTAGTTTCTCCGACATAGACACAATGTTACATTGCAAACGAAGCCATTTATTCTGATCATTTTTGATATCGATCTCCAATTGGGAGATTGTCGTTTCCAAATCTTGGATCTAAAAATATTCATTATATTTCATTACATTCCACAGAAAAATCATTTTCAAAAATTTATAACTTATTTAAAAGAAATGCGGAAAATACAATGAATTAAATTAAATGATATGAAATTATACTGCTCTCACTTTGAGTTGCAGTGGATCATTTTCACTGCCTCCGGCTGCTTCAATTAATTTGGCTAATTGCTTGTTCAAACGATCGTGAAGCTTTAGCTTCTCTTCGATGGCTCGTTTAATTATTTGCAAATCTCTATCGTAATCTCTTGCTTTTTGCTCGAATACTATCTGCTCTTTCTGTAAAAAAAATATGACAAATACGTCACAATAAATACGTTCGTTTTACAAAAATATTGCAAATAAAGAAAAATAAAAAAATTCTATGAAATTATTTAAATATTATTATAGCACTACATGACGAAAGTCAATAATATTTTCACAATCAAAGATATCAGAGCAATAAGATGACAATCATGTGTATGCAGACACATGACGTAAACTCGCACTTAGCTCAATTCTTCGGGAAAGTGATAATAAACAACAATATTATTATTATAAAACATTTTTCATTATCACAAAATGGTACGATTGAACGCTTACTGCGCAGTATTCGTCAATTGAATATTTGCCTATTAAATATTAGCAAATTTGCTACCAATAATTTACGGTGAAGAAAACAATTAGTAAAAAACATGATGCATTAGATACTTTACAATTAAATCATCGGCATAATCTCGGCTTCGTGCACTGATTCCTTTCAATTTTTCCATCTCAAAGAGAATTTCCGATAGCTGAGCCTCTGTGTTATTCATCATCAGCTCCATATTTCTGCGTTTATTTTGCAAATCACGAATGTGTCGACCACGTTTTTTACTCGCTTGATCCGTGGTCACTTGGTCTTGTAGCAATTCCAAAATATGATTCTCCTGTTCAGTTTTGTTATTCACTTGACGCTCGTGCTCACGCGATAGGGACTTTAAATTTCCATCGAGAAGGTGATTTTCGACAGAGGCTTGATGCAACGACTTTTCGGTTTCTTCTATTAGCAGTGTGAATTTATCGATTTTCCTATTCAAGTCAGCCAGCTCACGCATTGCCTTGTCATCTGTGTGATTACGAGAAAGATTTTATATTGGAAAATGTCAAAAATAAAGGGCCTTTGATAAAGGTATTAAAATCCACAGAAATGACTTCAACTAGATTAAATACTTTCAAAATGAATTGAATATATTCGACCTAGACAAATTTCGAATAATTTTAAAAAAAAGTTTACTTCAATCAAGAAAAAAAATCATTAGATTAAAAATTTAAAAAATTTCATTACATTGTTTACTCAGATGTTGTAAATCCTCGGTAAGGCGTTGCTTGAACTGCTCAAGATTTTCATTTTGTTCCATTTGCTTCGTCGCCTCCTTTTTCGTAGCGTCAATATCGTTCTGAATCACTTTAATCTGTTCGTTTTCCTTGCTGACATTTTAACGTAAATGAATAAATTAATTCTGTCTAGACTCAATGAAAAACGAAATACAAATAACAAACCAAAAAGAAAACACTCACGTCAATTCTTCATTTGTTTTGGCCAATAATTTATCCCTGTTCGAAATGGCATGAATCACCTCATTCCACGAGCTAATCAAACGTCGATTGTCCGTTTGAAGTGCATCCAAATCGGCATTTGAACCAATGAGTTTTGCATTTAACATTTCGACTTGTTGTTCATGTTCGGTCAATTCCTTGACTATTTGCTCAGATCTCATTTCACATGACATTACTTCCATTTCAATATTTAGCAATAAAAAGTCCATTTCCCGTTTCTCTTTGCTAATGCGGTCCTTTTCCTGTTTGTCCTTGTTGAGCACCAGTCTAGATACTTTTAAATTGTGTTCCATTTCCTTTTGCCACTTATCAATGGTCTGCTCTAAGGTTTGCAATTTCTTTAACTCAGCCACCCGGTCGGCATGTATACGCTTTGCATCACGATGGAAATTATGCAGTAGTTTCAATTCCATTTTCGATTGTCGATTATCTTCTTCGCATTTAACACGTTTCTCGAATGTATCCGAGATTCGTTTATTATATGCATCCAAATCCTCATTTTGACGGTCGATTTTCAGCTGTAAATCGTATAAATTTGAACCAATTTCCTCACGTTCATCGTTCAATACTTGGATTTGATTGTCTATTTCAGCATTCTCCTTTATTAATTGCTCATTGATTCGACTTAGATGCTCTTTTAGTGTGACTTGGAACTTTTCCAACAGCGGATGGTCAGCAACAATTGCATTCACGGGCAAAGTTTCACTCGCAAACGACATTTTCAATGCACGTTCATTCAATTCGAAATAAAATGAATTTCTTTTATTCTTTGCAACGGAAAATAAAATGAGCGAATATTCGAATCGAATAAACGACTACTTTGTTGATTGTTTACTTAATATCGAAAAAATACACACGGCTTATTAACGGTTGCCTTGGAATCATACACTCGACATAAATGCACCGGCATACAAACGTAAACTGAATCGCTAACGGCATTTCTGTCGTTCGCCAACTACATTCTGTGTATATGTGTTTGTTTCCATTTAATTGACATAATGTTTGGATCGCATAACCACCAATTTGACATGTTACTTCTCATAAATAAATTTCGGTTATCTTAACATTTTTTGTTTTTCAATTTAAACAAAGAACGTCAACATTGTTTGGAATAATAACAAAACGTGGTTTCAAAAAAAAAATGTTTATTTTTGTCGCCGGATCGGCGATACTTTTCAAGATAATGACAACTTGTGTTTAGCTTCCAATGGACATGAGTTGAGGATATAATGCATATGTCTTTTTTTCATGTAAAAAATAAGCTGGAATGAATTTTCCCAGGGCTTCGCAACGCAGAAAACATGTTGACATTTAATTCGAATCGCAAATAAACATTTCGTATTTTAAATCGGTATTGGTATGCCAATCGAGAGTCACATTGCAAGTAAGGATTGACGAAAAATTGCGTCTGTATTTTAGCGACAGTTAGGAAAAAATCCGCAGTTACATGAACATTTTAGCATGCCATAGCGCGCGCATTCAGCATCAGCATTTCAAATCGATCAGACGCTCAGTGGTTACAGTGATTTTTTTGGGTCTATAAGTCCACCAATATATTGGAATTTATAAACTTGATTTAGATTATTTGAAGAAATTCGTGAGATAAAGTAAACATTTGTGAAAACTATCAATCACTACTATCGTACGTAGAAAGAGTATTTTGAGAAAACGGATAAAAACATTGGAAAAATGGAAACGGCAGAAGAGCTGGAATTGGGTGTCATCAAAGCTCGAGAAATGCTCAACAGTAAGGGGTTCAATATGGTTTTTCTATGTGTTAAAGATAATAAAAAGATTAACTTTCCAGATATCAACGAGTTTTTGATGACATCGGAACAACATTCATCAGCAATGCCAACAATCAATCTGGTGAGCACAAAAAAAGTTTAATTGAATGAAAACTTAGCTTGATTGAAACATTTTTTTTTTCAACATTATTTAGACAAAAATTGACGTCGATGACGAAGATGGCAAAATTGACCTTTGTGACGATGGCAACATTGATTTTTGGCGGAAAGAATTATCCATCTCATTGGAAAGAGCGATTAAAGCACTTACGGCTCTTAAGCGACTTGGACATGACTTGAAGAAGCAAACAAAAGGAAAATCCCAAATTTTGAAACGTTACACTTACAAAAAATCTTCGTAAATATTCAAAAGGATCCATCAGAAATGTTTACAACACCTTGTCTGTCTATTGCGAAAAAAGACACAGTACAAATCAGACTACAAAAATCGGTTAAAAGCTTTAATTTTAATTAAACTCACAAGATCTTGATTACAAACAATATTTTTACCGTAAACACTAAAATAGTCTAGAAAAAAATTCGTTTTATTCTAGTATAGATATTTTCTAACTTTTTCAACAAAAGATCATTTTTCATCTCAATTCTTGTCAATCAATAACCGTTTCTAGCAAATCAATAAACTATTTTTAAAACAAACTATATATCAATAGCCAACCAACTAATCTATTTTATCTAGTGAAATATCTTGAAGTGTCTTAAAAAAGTTTGGATCATACGTGGATTTTTCAGAGTAATCAAAATCAAATAATTCGTTACGAAAAAAATCAACGATCCCATTTGCAAAAAGCGTGCGTTGAAACCGTGTAAGAAAATAAACCATTTTAAAGTCGAGCACACACGTTTTATTCTGTTGTGTCATGTGTGTAGGATAGTCACTGCCTCTTTTCAGTATGATATATGCGTCTCTTTCAAGCGGTGACATGATCGTTTGTTATCGAGAGTCGGTTTTCTTTCGTATGCAAGTGATGAGCTGTTGCAGAGTGCACACAGTACGAGCGTATCCGTTGACCAAGTGCATATGAGTCCATTTGCGACACACAAACACATACTGACTGTGATAAAATACGCACTCCTATCTCTCTCTCTCTCTCTTGCGCTCGATTTGTGCAGTAGTTTGCGTGGCGGTAGAAACTGAACAAAATGAAGAGTGAGAAAGAAAAGAGGCAGCGATTTATTCAACAAACGACATCGTCGTTTTCCTTCCGTTATGTGTGTTGCTGCTACTGTGATTTTTTTGCACCTCATTGCGTCCTCTCTCTATACATTTTCTAAATTTTTGTTTGCAAAACCGAGTGCCATGTATCTGTTCAATGCAACGCGGCGAGAATGCGTTGTTGTTTGAATAAGATTGGTTGGTCACAATATTATCCACTGAAAACTACTTAAATCAAAGGAAAAATGAAACAAAACAGCGATTTGAGGAGACGCATAGCAAAACTGCTATATCGTGTGAGCACGCGGCCGGGCGAGTAGGTTTGCGTTAACAAGCATATTCAAGAAAGCATTCGCCAAAAACGGATATGTACATATAAGCTGATTCGTATCATATTGATGCATTTAATGCTCCGCAACAGAGCGTTCCGTTGTGTGTTGCACAACACATTCCGTATTCGAATCTCCGAAGGCACGCTGTGGCTAACCGGCAACACGAATTAACCACATATTTTTATACATATCGTTGAAAGTTAAGTGGATAGTTCGTGTTGGGTGCCTTACAGCCAGAGAAAACTAACTCACTTTGGTCAGTTGAAATCTGCACCCCATTACATCAACATGTCATCGCTAAAAAACGTTCATTGTTTCGTAAGTGTGCTCCTTGTGCTCTGGCCGTTTTCGATATGATTATTATTTATCAAATAATAAGTTCATTGTGTGCTGTGATTTTCTGACAAATAATAATCATTCGATTGTTCGGCTAAAGTGTGCTTGTTAAAAAGGGAAAAAAGACTGAATAAAAATCCGACGACCGACGACTGACAATTTTCAGTTTCAGTTTAAAGTCATTGCAAAATTTGAAAGTGTAAAAGAAGCATGCCGGCAAATAAATCGGATTCGATGCAGTCGTTGGCTTGCCGAGATATATAAACTCATTTTTTTATTTCTTAATTTTGAGATTTGTGCAGATGTCATGCATTGAATTTTTACAATATTTTTGTGATCCGAACGGAATTTCGTGTGTGTGTGTGTGTGTGTTGTGGCATGAAGAGGAAAAACAACGGAGCGAAGAAAAAAACCGTAAATGCCGAATTCGTTTGAAAAAGGAACGAGCGACATAAACGTAAAAATCACTGTTTTTGAACGAATTGCAAACTATATTGACGCCGCCAAATGAAAACAAATAATAAACAAACCCGACAACGAGTCGCAACAACAGCAAAAGAAGTGCGCTGTGCACAGTTGAACAAAAGCGATGCAAGAATGGATCGAGTGAGGGAGAGAACAGAACCTACTAGCAAAAATGTTTTCGATTGAATCACCAAAGAAGGTCACGCAAAAGGAAAGAAAATCATCTCTCACCGAATCGAACAAGGCTCGAATAATGAGAAATCGGCGATCATCGGACTCACTGTGTTTTTTTTCCTCTGTTCGTTGCTTTCACAGAGCCGTTTTTGGTGCAGTGTTTGTGAGAAAGAGTTGTTATGTTTTTTCAAGAGACCCTTTTTACAAAGTGACGCGCGCACGTTGTTCAAATTGCTGGCGCATAACAAATTTAAATTTTAAATTTATTAATTCGAGCGAAAAAACTGAATGTTGTGAACGAGAAAGAGAGCGCGCGCGCGGTACTATAAGGATATTGAAAAACGACGACAGCCAATTCACAAAATAATGTATGAACACGAACAAGACGAACCACGACAACAACAAAAGTATAAACAGGCTACAATAGAGTCCGCTTTGAGACGATCGATTTGGGAGAAAAAACCACACACAAACACATATACCATCCGTGATATTCGGGCAGCAAAAAGAGAAAAATACTCCCCGACTAAAAATTAAATCAACAAAATAACTCATTGAAAATATGACTTGGGCGAAACTAAAAAAAAAATGTGACGAGATTTTTAAACGCGTTCGCAACACACAGTATGTCTCTGTGTGTTTTTCCTTCAGCTACGTTTCCATCAGCTCGAAATATTGGTCAAAACCAATGACCGACGAACGAAACAGTTACGGTGCAAAAAAACCATTACACCGATACCGTGATTGATGCGTAAACATTTATTACTTCAAGTAAAATATGCGAACGCAAAACATATTTAAATATTAGCATCACGTAGAAGAGGAAAAAAACACACGCAAAACAGCACAAATACACATGCAACGAGCTATTGGCAAATGAAGGAAAATTTATTGATTTGAAATCTGAGCGATCGACATCGTAGGCCCTAAAGATCTTTTTTCTCTCTCCATCTTTATCTCTCTCCTTCAATTGGATAATTGGGCCCGGTAATTAACCAATTATGCAAATTGATATGAATTTAGAAATCACAGCTTTCCTTCACCACGACTCGCACTGGCCCAATGCACAAAGAAGAGCGTAAAAATTGCACACCAAAAGCTTGAACACGCGAAAAAAAAACAACCATTCAACGCGGTCATATCGAACGTGCGGACAAAAATCTACATCTATAATCTGAATTTTCGACAAGTCAATTCTCAAGGTGCTGCCGTTTTGCTTGCCTTATGCATGTGTATTTGTGTTTGAGGTGATGTTTTTTCCTTTCATCTCTCTCAAAAGATGAATGATGGCAGTTGAGTGGTCGTTGCATTTTGCATAATATCGTTTTCACCAACGAACGCATAAATTTATCAATTTATTGAGTCAGAAAATGCCGATGGTAACCAAATCAACTGAAATACTCGAATTCTCAGAATTTGACCGATTCTTTTTTCTTTCGTTCGTTGCTCGTTCTCTTTCACTATTCTCTGTTTCTGGGCACGGCAAAAATTTGTTACGCGATCACAATTCTATCTGCTTATTCCGGCATATACACATTTTTTTTCTCTCCCTCTCTATCTCTCTCTTGGTTCGGCTATTTGCGAAGACATAATTTTTCAATCGCCAAATCGAATTCCAATAAACCGAAAAAAAAACTCACTTTTTTATCTTTGACCAATTTTTTTATGATTTGCTATCAAAATTCGGACATTAGAAATTCGATAACATTTGCACGTGATTTGCGTCATAAAACAGCGAATGATTCGTTTACAAATCATGATTACAGACATTCATTGAAGGTCGACTCGAGTCGCAGTAAAAACGGGGGCAAAACGGATCAATTTACGTCTAGCGACACAATATTATGAATGAAATTTAGAAAAAAATAAATTTGGACGAAAATGTTCGGCAAGTGGATCAAATGAAGGAGGTGCAGACAGTAGACAAGGAAGCACATTTGACACTCTTCTAATTACGTATTATATATCCAACACCTGAACTGTGTTTTTTTTACCTTCATTCGGAATACAATGAACCATAACCATTTGCATATGGTTAGCATGTCACAGCACATACACACATACACAAAATTCATTGTATCCTTCTCAAAATTACTCTTTTTTTCCAACACCATGCTCTTTTTTCACATAAAAACCAACCAAACAAACAAAAAGGTGAATTTTTCTCAAATGCTGCTGTTTTGCCGTTTCAGAGTATCTGGCCGATTGTGTTGACGTGTGCGACGGCCTTTTTTTGCGGTACATTGTTTCAACGTAATGGAATTTCCACAATCTCAGCACATTGCACGAATGGTGCCAATATGCATGTCAGTTTTCATCGAAACTTTAACCAAACGTATACGCTGGCCGCCGAACAAACTGTAACCGCATTCCTACGAAAAGGCCAAAATGCAAGGTATGTTCCGATTAAATTGAGTTTCTGCATTTATTTTTCACTCTTCTGATGGATACACTTGCACACACACACTGGTCTCTCGGTAAGAGACCGTGACATCAGACGGTTTAAGCGCAAACTAAAAACTGCCCGGGAAAAAAATCGAAATAATTCATCAAATTCCATTGGTGCGTGGCGTTCGGAGGCAAAAAGAGGAACTGAATTGAACTGAATTGGGCTGCTGCTGCTCCGTAAAATTTGAATTTAAAATGCAATTAAGCCTGTGTTTCGTTCATTAGCGCCATTTATGTGTAGAATGCGAAACATCAAATACCGATGCAACAAACAAAAAATGAACGAAATGCTGTGCAGCGAATGTGCTCTCGAAATAATCACGTTTTAATGTTTGTGTTTACTGGAATAATAATAAGTGAAGATTGTGTGTGACTTTTTGTGCATTGGTATTTTTGCACGGACCCTTTTCTATCGCTCTCTTTCTCTCTTGCTCTCGCACTCTCGACCATCTGTGACTCTTTCGTGCTAATGATTATGTGCATCAAATCTATATATATTGTGTTACCAAGTTCAACTACACGAAAAAAATGCGACAGAAAATCTTAGACGAGAGAATTCTATATCTGTATATATGTGTGTTTGAATTGCGTCAGTCGATCTGGGCCAAGAAAGCCCATTTTAATGCATTGCACTCGTTTAGATGACCGTTTTATAGGTCAGTTTTGGTTTCACATCACCCATACGAAAGCATTTTTACCATTTATTAGACTTGAATGGCTGGTCGTTAGACATGTTGAATTTTACTTTTCTGCCGAGTTTTTTTGGTGCGTTCCATTTAATTTTTGTTTTTGTCGCATTCCGTGTACTCTTTTTCGCCATCATACGCATTAATGACACTTGACGCCATGAGTTTTGCACCATTTTCCATAATCGTTTAGCTCGACGACGTCTTTTATATGTGCCAACAATTACTTCAACGACAAATGCCACAAAACTTATCAATAGGCCGAGTATCAACACCGTAAATGTCCCATCCAGATGATTCAGTGTTAGAACAATGTTTGTTTCTTGGTTCAGATCGTCACCGTTCTTTATATCTCGAATATGATTTAACGTTGTCATGTTGTAGTAAAAGTTGTCGTATAGCTTTTCAATGATGCCAGCATCTCTCATGAACATTATCAAATTACTGAATCGTCGGAGCAACGGAAAACCACGTTCGCTTATCATTTCCAATTGATTTGCAAACACATTGAATGGCAACGCATACACATTATGGATGGCTTTACTGGTAATGAAGATACGATTTACTAAAATAACACGCTTTCCCAGCGCCACATCTGCCAGATTTTCTACCGTCGGCGAAAAAGTTTCTTCCGTAGCATCGTACAACCTGTATATCGTCTGATCGTATGGATTTTCATTGTTAAACCAATCCCTGTTTTCCTCACGACCGCCTAGATTTTTAATTAATTTTCCCTTAATTTTCATCATTTCAAAATTATATCAATAATTCTGAGTTATTGTGTTTAAAATTTCGGATTCTGAGGGACTTTCCCCATAATTTCTTGATCAAATATTTGTGGAATATGAAAAAAAAACAAATGCTACTGAACTAATTCTACTATTGCACTCCAACTCACCAATGGGCAAATGTGAATCGATAACCTCCTCAATCGTATCGATTTGGTCTTCCAGAGCGGGATGGGTGAAGACGCGTATCAATTTCGACGTATAGATCGTGGTAATATTCATTCCGTAAAGTGCTAATGCAACAAAAAATACACGCAGAGGACTTAACAATGGTCGATTGTTGGTTGCGTGGCCCAAAAATACAGAGAAACTGTTCAAAGCAACCAGAGCTGGTTGTCCATGAGGCAGTTTTTCTCGTGTTACTCGACCGAAAAAATACCATGCAGCCGCAGACATAATGAATGTTACACACAATCCAATCCAAGTGATGTACTCAAATAGCATTAGCATTGCCAACCACTCCGGTCGAGTTTTTGCAATGAAAACGTACCTTACGCGGAAAATAACGCATATTCCGTGAAAAAAGCACTTATAATTTTTTGGGCAATGTATAATTTCTTACCAAGTATACGCATCATGTAGATAAGCAGACGTAACACCAAAGTCATCATGCACTAAGAATACACAATGTGAAAAAGAGAAACATTACATTACCATCTTTCTTGTAGCCTAATGCCAGTTTGTTACGTTGCAATATCTTGGGATGTGCTGGCGGTGGTAACTTGCCTTCATTGTCAGGGAAAAAGCCACCAACAACAAAATCGCACTTATCGTTCCGAAGCATTCCTAAAATTCCAGTCCATGAACCATTTCCTACTGGCTCACCTCGATTCTTTTTCGTACAATATGTGTTTATCTGTGGCCAAAAAAAAAAAACGAAAACTGAGTCTGAACACGTTTCGAAACCAATTCAAATTCAAATAATTGAGCTAATGGAAATATCCCTATCGTTACGTCAAATCAAAAATCAATTTCTAAATGTCACTTTTCCTCATCACGCGAACAAATTACGGCAATATGGTGAATGGAAATAAAATCAACAATTAAAAAACGATTTGATGAACGGAAAAAATATGAACATTTAATTGGTTGACGATATCTAAGGTGTAGAACTGTACCTTAAATTCAAGTTTATGCTGCAACACATGAATGATATCAATTTCTAAGCCACTTGTGCACCCAGCATTGATGTAAGGTTCAGCAACGCGAGCACAAAATTTGAATGTACAATTTGGTAACACCTTTGGTATGTGTGGTTCTGTCACCCAAGATATGGTGGTAATATTCCCCTGTAGTACTCCATTTCGACATGTGTCCAATAAAACTGGCCGTAACGAGCCTAAAAATAGATTTGTACATACCGAGGCAAAAAAAAAACAATACGTGAACATTTTTATTGACTCAGTAATTATGTGCTAATGCAGAAAAAGAGTCATTTACCACATTTAGTTTTGTTTCGATAAGGATTCGTTACGTAAATATTGTATTGTGTAGCGTCAGTCGCATACAGAAACACAACGTTTGCAGCATTATAGCGATCGTACATGAAACGAAACAATTTATACGCCAATTCTCTTTGTGTAGCATTCGTTGGCTGTACATTTGGATTGTCAAAAAGGATGAGAAATTTTGCTCCCGGGTTAAACGACGCTTGTGAAATATACGAACGCATCAGCTGACCAAACTGAAATCAAAAAAAAAATGGCACACAAAATATATCGATTATTATCAATAATTAGCAGTTTTTGCCGTTTTCTGTATTTTCAATTCAGTGTGTATTACGTGTTACCTTGTTAAAGTCATCCATAACAAGAACGTAATAGTCTTTTGCGTAAATTGTGTTCGATTGCACATGTGACGCTTTTCTAGCATCTACAGCATTTGAAATCAGTATTATTTCCATTCTATTATAGAAATGAACAAAATCAATTAAAATTATTGTGAATTTAAAAAGAAAAAAAAAATATTTTCAAAGTAAAAAAGTATGTTAAAAGTGAAAAATACTCGTCCAAATCGTTGTAAATGATTGCCTCGTGCACCCACTTCAGATATTGGCGTTGAATATTATCGGCCGGAATTGATAGATTTCTCGTGTATGCCACAACCATCGTTCGAGATCTCGTCAATGCGTTTTCATTCAAATACAACTGCGACATTTTTGATAAACACTTTACACCGACATTTGCCGCCGATGGACCGTATGATATCACATTTTTAATCCAAATCGATGCATTACAGCACCATATAATGCACAGAAGACTGAAAATTACCAAATGAATATTCTTTAACAACAAAAAATTCCTCATAACACTTTGTCAATGGTCAACTAGGAAATGGCCGTTCATTCCTATATTCACCTGTAAATATATGGATCATTGAATGTGGTGTGTCGAGTTTTGCAAGCATGTCGTGATTGTTGGCACCATTATATGCAGTCATGAATAGCGAAATATCAATATTGTTTCTGTCCTCTTGGCACTCAACCAGTCACGCAAAGTAAGTTTTGACTTTGCGCTGCACACACAAGTGGACTGCAATTAATTAAATGGTTGAAGATGGTTTTATCCGCGGGAAAAAAAACGGCATTCTCGTGAACATTCGTGCTGCTCATTTTACAGTTTGCCATGTGTGAACAAACAAATAAAAAACATCAATTACATTTAAACAAACCAACTATTGTTGAAGTGAATGGGAAAAAAAACACAAATTGTCTCGTAAACTTTTTTCTTCGCCTGTCACCACAACGACGTCAGTTTGTGTGAAGAGAATGAGCAGCAACGAGAGAGACACGAGAGAGAGAGACAGAGAGGGAGGGAGAGAACAAGAGGAAGAGAAAGTCAGCCGGCGAATATAGAAGTAAAGCGGAACGGAAAAAAAAATAGAAAAACACACTTGATAACGAAATATATTGTTGGGGTAGTTAATGGATAGAATGAAGTTTCAAGCACCAGACGTCTGCACACATTTTACGTACCGCGAATAGCGCCCGACACAATAAAAAAAACACACACAGCATTTTTATGTATCGTTTTCACATGTATGAGCATGCTCACGTACTTTTACGACAGTTCCAATGAAATGACTCATTGTCAAGCACTGCTTTTGGCGCGGAGAGCAAGAGTGAGAGTTGATAAAGAGCGAAAAAGAGAGAATGACAGAGAAAACAATAAATGGTACATATTTTTTCTGTATTCCAACGCGGATTCTCGCCATTTCTCAATTCCATTTTTCCAATCGCACAATTTATGGTCGTTTCAGTAATTTTAACTGTAATAAAATCATCATTTTCCCTGATTTATGGCCACAAATTGTCGTTACTATTATATATTTCGAGTGATACTAGTTTGGATTAAGTGGGAATAAAACCTATTACGTTTTGGCAATGAAAGTTGTGTATGGCGATAGTCGAGTCGTTAATTTTTCAACACAACGAATAGAAACGAAGAAATATTCCGTTTGAGACTATTAAAAGCATAAGGAGCCCATTTCGAATATAAAGTAACGATTTGCCAAAATTCATTGCATCCATAATTTTTGTGCTGCATTTTTTTCTTCTTTTTCTCTTTAGATTTTCTGTGAATTTGGACCAAACAACGCCGCTCACTGTTTCCATCCATGTCGATCAAGTGGGCGTGATTATTCCACAGCTGTTTTATAATGAATCGGGTAAATAATTTTATTCTCACAATCGGGTGATTTGTGTCTGTAGTTGATACATTTTTCATCTTTTTTTCTCCCATTTTTTCGCAGTGAATCTATCAAAGTATTTCCTTACCAATGTATCGGTCTATAACATTCCGTGCGCACCGAATGGCCAGTACGATATTTTGGTGGCTTCCAAAGGAAACGCTCAGATCAACGTCAATGTTTCGCAACAAAAGCCATTTTTAGCTCAGAAGCTACTGCAATACGTTCAAACGTCGCGGATTCGGTACGAAAATCGCATTCACAAGCGTCAAGTGATTTTCAAATGGGACAAAAGGTGAAGCTCAAAAGATTTTTTTTAAATTACTAAATATTTTCTCAAATGAAACGTTGTTAGTTGCTCAATTTGAATGTTTTACAGCAAACTCGACATTCATGCAGTGCATTACTGTTTGGCCATAAACACTCACAGTAATCAACGAACATTTTGCGATGCAATGGATCATGTGATTGGAAAATCACCGAAAATGTTCTGTTCGCGATTGAAAGGCACACTCAACAATTACTTCTATCGGCCAGTTGATCGAATTTCGAATATTGGTAAAGTATTTCAAAAGTCATATGATTTAAACCTCCAAGTTGGACTCAAACCTAATGAAAATTATCATTTTTCCAAACCAGATGCTAAGCGTGGAACGGCTTTGGCTTGCACTGGTCCGCGAAGTAGACACACACTGGCTGGATTAATTCCGAACAAAAAGTATTTCGTCGATGTGTTTGGCATACATAAGATGGTGCCTGGGCTGATATTTAAGCTAGCTTCAACATCACTTGTGTTCAACTATACAAATCCAATTGAATTACACGAGGATCAAACTGAACTGGGTAAATGGTCGGAATTTGACAAGCGAACATCGTTCGTGTTCAAGGTACGAACTGAAAAAAGGCTTCAATTCCGTTTTTCGTCCGATTTTCCACATGAATATTAACATATTTTCATTCGTATCTTAATCTAATCGCAATTTTTCATTCCATAAACAGCCAAATGGCACGCAGAGTGCCAAGAGGGTCATGTTTCTAGTCATTCCTTGCGGTCATCCAGTAAAAGTGAAAGTATCATCAGTCAAGAGATTGAAAAAAGTTGTGGACACAAACATAGCAACGATGCTAAAGTTCAATAATCTTAGAGAAAATGATCGATTCATGGTTAAATTCTCCCCGACCAACTCAGACGAAGGCTTACAGCGAAGTAAGTGGATATGTGATGAAACCAAATTTTGTTCCGTATAAAATAATCGTGGTAACATTTTAGGGAGTTTCAAACTGGTGGCGACAACCAAATCGAAATTCGTAAACTACCCAATGTTACCGGTTGATATGCGTGTGTCAGAGGTGACTTCATTGAGCACTTGCAGTGAATCAACCATCGAATGGCATCCATCGCCTGATCCACGCCCAATAACGTGAGTTTCATAACACTATTTTTCTTTGTTTAAAGGAAACACACTCGAGCATAATGACAATTTGATCATTCGTTTCGTTTGTTTGATTTTAGCTACTGCATTGTGGCAATAAAGATTCAAGCGAAGAGCTTCAACGATTTTATTACAAGCATTGACACCTGCGACATCGAGAAATACCAAAAAAAGTTTCTGCCAAATAAGAAATACGATTGTATAATGAGTTCGCACAATGAAAGGTAAGAGAAAACGATTCTGATCATTTGATGTAATTTCTAAATGTGTGTGTTTGATCAACAGTTTGGCCAAAAGTATGGAACGTTTCAAATTGGGGAATCTGGAGCAAAATCATGGCTACATAGTGCAGGTCACGTTGAA
Organism: Sitodiplosis mosellana; assembly: GCF_009176505.1. Taxonomy (NCBI): domain Eukaryota; kingdom Metazoa; phylum Arthropoda; class Insecta; order Diptera; family Cecidomyiidae; genus Sitodiplosis; species Sitodiplosis mosellana. The sequence continues at coordinate 583,790 of NW_022595247.1, read as the reverse complement.
GGTGAACAAAGAGGTTATCGCTTATCAAACGCTGAAGCTATTCAAAAGTCATCATTGCTTCAAGCCCATTCTAAATAATGCTAATCAGTTACCGAACGCAGCGCCTCCCAATTCTACTGATCGACATATTGAGGACAATAATATTTTTGTGTCATAAGCATTCGTATATTTAATCGTGCCCAATCTAATCTTATACGTATTTATGCTAATTAATTCCTTTTGTACTTAATATTAATAATAATCGAATTGCCGACGATGAACAGCTTCAATTCAAAGATATATTTATCGATCCGATGTTGGGTTACAATTTCCGCATATATAAAATTTGAACGAATTGTACTCATTTAGACTACACATTTAACTCTAAAAAAAACTCATTCATCGAATGCCAAAGTATCTCATATAAATTCAGAATGCCAATTTTTTTAAAATAAAAATGAAATTGCTAAAAACCACAATTTAGATATCTTTCGTGAGACATATTCGAGATTGCTTTACCGTCATGTGTTTAATTCAGCCATTCCGTGCAAGATTTTGATGTCATTCTTTGAACAAAAAGACAATAAAGACTTTTCTACATTTTTACTACTTAGAAGCAATACAATAATTTCTTACTCTTGTTTTTCCTTTTGAAATTCGTTCCACAAATGGTTTGTATTTCCAATTTTTTCGGTGATACCAAAAACTTTTATCGAATCAGAAAAAGAGAACCCTTGAACCAATTGATTTCTTTTTGACCGTTTTCTTGTTTATTCCTCTTTATTTCAAAGTAAATAAGTAATTTCATTACATGGACAAATTCAATCTCAATCAAGTAATGTTTGGTTACAATGAAACGGGCTATTACTCTGACACATGTAATTCTCAAATTTGGCAAAAATCAAGATAGTATATTAAACCTGTTGCCGATTTATCATTTAGAATAAATGGGTCATCATGAAATTGAATGGTGATGCCATTGTTCATCTGAACTTTTGACTTCACTAGAATACCTATTGCACACTCTTCTGGGGGATGTTGCTCCAATCGACAGGACTAATAAGAACCGGATTTGGCAGGTCGAATTGGACCTCTGAATTCTCTAATATTCCATTTACGTTATATTTCACCACATCGTTTTTGGAATCATACACAGCAAAAAATAAAAGTCTACATCTGGGCGTTTTTTCAGCTAAAGACTCATTCAGCCGATATTTCTGCTAGTACCTTGAGCTACAGGCGAAATTAGTAGGAAAGATAGTGGAGAATATCTACAGGTCCTCTTTGCTACTGAGTTACATCCCAAAACTATGGCAGGATATAAAGGTAACTTTTATTCCGAAGCCTGGTAAAAAGGATTACACATCTCCCAAATCATTTAGGCCAATCAGCCTGTCGTCTTTCCTTCTTAAAGGATTGGAACGACTATTAGATAGACATATCAAGGAGAAGCTGGACGGCACGAACACTTTGGATGGGAATCAACATGCTTTCCAACAAGGACGTTCCACTGACACAGCACTCCACAGTCTTATCTCCAATGCAGAGTATACACTCGCAAATAATGAATATATGATATCTTCTTTTATGGATATCGAAGGCGCATTTGACAATGTTACGTTCGAAGCGATTGACAAACATATTGCTAATTGCGGAATAGGTACTACTGTCAACGCCTGGATAAAATACATTTTAGCGCATAGGACTATTAGTTTCTATCACCAGGGTGAAAGAGTCTCAGCACACGCGACTAGGGGCACGCCCCAAGGAGGTGTCTTGTCACCATTACTCTGGATAATAGTAATGAACAGCCTAATAACCAAACTTCGAGCACTTGGCTTTGAAGCCATTGGTTATGCGGATGATCTTCAGATTTGTTGTAGGGGCAAGTTTTTGAGTACCCTTTCTGATAGAACTCAACACGCCGTAAAATTGGTGGAAGATTGGTATCTTGAAGTAGGTCTCAAGGTGAACCCAACAAAGTCGGAAATAATCATTTTCACAAGACGTAGAGACCTGAGTGGCTTCCGGGAACCTCTTCTTTTTGGCGACAGAATATCGAAGAAGGAAGAGGTGAAATATCTTGGTGTCATTTTGGATCCGAAACTTACATGGCGCAAGCATATTGAATACAGAGTCGAGAAATGCCTCAGAGTCTTCTGGAGCTGCAGATCAGCCATAGGAAAGACATGGGGACTAAATCCTAAATGCTTGCTCTGGCTATACTCCTGCATTGTCAAACCAATGATTGCATACGGTGCTTTCGTTTGGTGGCAAGGCGAAACACTTTCTTCAATAGTCAGAGCGAAGCTGAATCACTTACAAAGAGTAGCCTGCTTGTGTGTGACTGGTGCATTGAGCACAACACCACAAGCGGCACTCGACACCCTATTATCACTACCGAAGCTGGAGGAATTTATCGAATCTGAGGCATATAAAACTGCCTACAGACTAAAATCCTCCATACATTACAACCCATACAATAAAGACACACACATTGAGGCACTGAATCAACTGATATCAATAGATAACATTCTAAGTGCCCATTCAGACAGACTCTCAAAACCAGTATATGCATTTGGGAAGACCTTTGAAGTCAGATACACAAAAGATATGAATGATTTCTGCAGAGAGTTTCAGTGGGCCAACGTAGCACTCTTCACCGATGGCTCTTTGAAGTGCGAGGGCGGAGGCTACGGAGTACACTGCGCCTCTCCGGAAATTAATATCTCAGGGTCAATGGGAATAAATGCCACTGTGAAACAGCTGGAAATTACAGCCATCACAGAATGTGGAAACGAAATTTTAAAAAGAGGCATAGCGGGTAAGATTGCTATCTTCACAGACAGCCAGGGAGCCATCAAAGCCCTTGACAACTACGTGATAGACAGCGAAATTGTTCTACAATGCCACTTGACACTACAAAGACTAGCGCAGAATTTTGATGAAGTTCGACTGATTTGGATTCGTGCGCACTCTGGTATACGCGGAAATGATACTGCGGACGAGCTCGCAAAAGCGGCGGCATCTGTAAGGACCTTTGGCCCAGAGCCATTCCTACCAATTGACTATTCAATTGTGAAGAGGAAGACGGAGCTTTGGCTAAAGGAACACATTAACGCACGCTGGAGAGCAACGAGTTCAAGCAATCAGACGAAGCACTTCATAAGCGCCCAGTCCAACAAAATTACAAATCAATTGATCAGTCTAGACAAACCATCTCTCAGAATTGCGGTTGGCCTCTTAACGGGACACGCAAAGGTGAATTATCACCTAAAGAAGATGAGGTTACGTGACGATCCGGACTGTAGGCTGTGCGGAAGGGCGGAAGAAACGACATCTCACTTGATGTGTGACTGCGCTTGCCTACGCAGCATCAGAAAGGATTGTCTGGGAAACGAACAAGCACAGCCTAGTTCAATTATAAGAAATATATAAAATCATTCAATGGTTTACGTTGGCCTGTGAGTTTGACTCCAGGCTAAAAATCATATTTTAAACAAAGCAATCTACTACAACGAATTATGTCCGCAACGGACATAAACGGGCGTCTCGCAATAGACTGATAACAGCCTGAGCGACGAGTTTTTCCAAACTCCCCGTACTATCCATTAATCCATTACAGGCGAAATTCCGCTTATAATCTAGTCGGTATTTCGTCTGAAACTCTGTTTACTAGGCAAAATATAGGACTGGGCGCCTCTACCAGTCGAAATTCCGCCTAAATCTGGACATTTATTTTTGACTGTGTAGCAACCGGCTATCTCTACTATACTTATTTCTGTTGGAACATCTTCACAGAAACTATATTCATTGTCACGATGCTCTCTAGTGTAATCAAGACCGAAACCTTTTAGCAAAAGTGGTTCGTTACTGGAGAACTTGGTTGTTTCCAAATTGTTGATAAAGTATGGTTCAGTCGAGTAATTTAACGAGAGCAATCGATTGCAATAAATCGTATTTTTCATTTTCCAACCCTCTGAATCGGAGCGTTTTTCACGATTCCCATTGAACATTGTCGCTTGAAATTCTTTGTCTGCAATCATTTGAATGATGTTTGCATACTCAGGGCTCACGAACAGATGTCTATAAGCTGGAATCAATTTAGAAAACTCACCCAGTGATATCGACCCAAAACGAAAAACATAAAACCAAGCACCGAGTTGAGTTTGCACCAGTTCTTTGGTTAAATCGTCCTTCCTGGCAGTTGTTTTGACCCAAGACATGCACGCTTCGAAAAGCTCGACTTCTGTGCACGACAACCAATTCAGTCTCAAAATCTCGGCCAACACCTTTTGATCGCATGACAGGAAACCAGTTGACTTGAGCAGAGCATTCGTGTTTAGCCGCTTCAAATCATCTTGTTTGAAAATTATTGCCAGCTCATAGTTTTGGCAGACGTTGTCGTCGTTGAGATTATTTTTCAGGAACTTGCTGCACACCGCCATACACTCGGCCATGTTGTACTTCTCGCCCAGATTCATTACTGCAGCAACGTGTTCCATCGTCAGCTTGACTTGTCCAAAGTGAAAAAACTGCAGAAAAAGCTTGAAAGCAGCAGCAGACGCGTCGGAAATCTCCACCTCATCCTTTTCTTTCCACGTCCCATTGAACATTGTCGCGAAGACATCGCTGCCGGTCATCAAGTGAGCTTTGTGGGCCGGGACTGGTTCGTAGTCATCTTTTGATCCGATCACGAAATGAACATCGGCCAGTTCGGCGTTCAAGTACAACTTTTTCCCGATCGCCGCGTACCATTGAGTTGTTTAGTCGCTGTTTAGTGGATCATATATTTCCATTGTTGTTGCGTGTGCTTTTTGTTTGCGACAGTCCAAAACACTGTAGAATGAACGGAAAAAATGTTCACAGATTTGAAATCAGTTTTGAATTCTATCTTGATTTGAAGTGGAAAACATCGAAAGCATCAAGTCAAAATATTGATCATGGAAAGATAACCTGTATTTGCCTTCAAAGTGCAAACTTGTAACGTGCTTGAGGTTATGTTCAATGGCTTTGATGGAATCCGCAGATTGCCTGAGAAAAAAATGAAATTTAAGTAGCGATGCTATATTTGAACGCGTGAGAATAAAAGACTGACGCTAGCAGGTTTTTCGCAAAAGCGGGATAAAAATCAGTTGCACACAAAAGAGACATTTCAAAAGGTTGCACGCAAGAGAGAAGTATATTGTTGTTGTAATCACGGCTTTAAAATTCAAAATGCGACAAAATAAAATGTTCCGTTTGAGTGTAACCTTTTGAAATGTCTCTCTTCCGTGCAACTGATTGTTATCCCGCTTTTGCGAAAAACCTGCTAGCGTCAGTCTTTTATTCTCACGCGTTCATTTGTTCTCTTCTATGGAATCAATTCATTCAATCAACTATGTTTTATATTCATTTCAATTCCGAAAAAAACAATGTACATTTCGTTTTACCTTCAATTTACTGTTGTCTCTGGACACACAATAAATTAACGCTGAAATATTCGTTCAAAATAAGCGATTGCATCAACTTTTGACTCTGGCCAATTGGTTTGGTTGTAAAATATTGAATTTTTCTTCGTTCTCTCAAAATTTTCATGAAAAACCTTATTCATTCCACTTAATCACACTTTCCAGTTGAATACTCGATACGGAATGAATGCGCAGAATTGGTATGATTCGATTTGACGTTTACAATTCGATCTGTTTGCACTAACACCAGCTAGTGCACAGCGGTCGAACAGAACAATATGTATATTGAGCTGTGGTTGTCCTGTCCAGTAGTGGTTAATTTTGATTGACACATTGGCAAGGGCGAGTGAGAGCAAAGAAAATGACGTTTCTTTGACATTCATCATATGCTTGCACTATAAATTGATTTATGCACAAATGAATAGGTGGATTAAATAAGAATAAGAATTATCATCAGTAGAATTTATTAAGATCTGATCAATTCCGCTTGATTTCATGTCAGAAACAATTTTCGTAGACTTCGCAGTGAAGTTAATTTACGGTACTTTCATAATTATACGTTTATTAAACGAGGTTTACTTGTTCTGATCGTCGGAAGCGCCGTTTTCTAAAATTCCCATGTACACGGTTATCAAAAAATTTCGTTGATCCAAGCGAAATTTCATTTTCAAGATTTTGCTTTGATCTGGTTTTTATAACGTAATTCACGAACAATCCTTTGACAAATAGCTAAAACCTTTCATCGATTCAGAAAAAACAAACCCTTGAACTATAGTGACTATTCATATGAGAAAATGGTGTTAAGTTGTCTTAACATGACCATGATGGACCGAGATGATGCGATTTCTTTCTGACCATTTTCTTGTTTATTCCTCTTTATTTCAAAGTAAATAAGTAATTTCATTACATCGACAAATTCAATCTCAATTAAGTAATGTTTGGTTACAATGATCACTCCGACAGATATTACTTTCTGATTGTTTTGAAAATAAGATTGAATATTAAACCTGTTGCCGATTTATCATTTAGAATAAATGGGTCATCATGAAAAGCTATTTTGACGCCATCAGTTCGTTTTATTTGAAACATCAAATTTAACATGTTAAATTGAAAAAAAATTAATAAAATTAATTAAACTTCCAAAAATGATCATCCAACAATGATTGGGCATCCAACAATGGTTGGGCAAATTTACGGAATTCCGTCGCGATTGTTGATGTCACGGGGAGCGGTGAATCCATCATCTGGGAATGGACCCAAAAGTGTATCCATACGATGGATGACCCACGTCGAAACGACCGCCACAACGTGTGTGAACGTGCTTCTGCCGCAAAGATGTTGGTGTTTTCAATTACGGCGAATCGAACGTTACGACGTTGACCATTGCGTTCCTCATTGGTTGCTGGTCGCCACAATTGATTGAGGTAGCTGTCGCTGTGGGTGCGGATGTACGTGGATGGGTTGTTGTTGAACCACGAACTATGCCAACGTTCATTTTCTACTTGCCGAGTTATCAGCAATGGACGGCGAGAACGGGGGGTTGCACGCGGCAAAGCATCGATGGCCTGCTGGCGTTCTGCATCCGACAAGAAGTTGGTGCAGGCGACCGCAAACATCACAACACCCGGCGGAATTTCGTTGGTGGCTATCTGGTGGATGCGCACAAACCGAATAGAAATGATACAACATGTTATGCTTCACAAAATACAATAACACTCTAAAGCACAGTTTCACTTCAAAGGAGATATATCGATATAATATTCAGATATAAACAAAAATTGAAATACTTTCAATATAATTTTTTTACGTACCTTCCGATTCTTTTGGCCGTATGAAAAATGTATGTCAAAACTCAAAAAAATTTAATCAGCGTCTGACATAAAATGAACAACGTCTTAACAGTATTGAAATCAAACTCGAAATAACACGAAGCGTCGGTTCAAATACGTATGCTGTTCATCTGAGTCGTATGAGCGTATTATGTTTTCAACTCTCGGTTGCAAAGAGAGAGAAAGAGAGGAAACGAGAAAAGAAGAAAAAAAACTCTGCAAATACGTAGACTGTTCATCTGCTATGAGGCGCCGCATTACATAGTAGAATAAAGGCGAAAGTGAGATTTAATTACACCTTTGAGTTAAGCCTCTGACTTGAGTTTTTGTGTAGATTCAGGATAACGGTTAAAAATTGGCCACTATGAAAATGAATATCATTAGATACGTACATCATTCGTTAGTTAGAGCTCAAGCAAAATGGAAGAGAAAAAAAAGAATCTGCTGAAACTGCCGAAAAAATCGGTGAAAAGTACAAATTTGGTAGAAAACGGCGATGGATCAATTGACCTAATGCTCGATTCTGACGACGTGGTACCGAACATCATAATGGGTACACATCCAATCGAATTTGATTTCAAACGAGTATATTGCCAATTATGCCAGCAAAAGAAAAACATCGTCATTGACCAATCAATCAATGTGACGCTCACTATGGACCGGAAGGAACTCAATTTTGGGGAATACGAGTCAATTCAGTATGGTTCAATGAAATTGGAAATACCGACGACACAAATCTATAGGTGAGATTGAGAGTGGTGTATGTTTCACTGACTTTGTTATGAAAGAGAAGAGAAAGTTTCTTTCGACTCAAAAATGGTTAAAGGCGAGTATGTTCATTTTTGGCGGGTCGTCACGGTTTTTTGCGGTTTCCGTGGAACTGATAAGAGATAATAACTTGGTGTCTTCGGCAAAGTTGTAGCACTTGAGGTCTTCTATAACATTGCTGAAGTCAGTTATCTCTTATCTCTTATAAGTTCCGCGAAAAGCGCAAAAAATGATAAGAAAAAAAAAGTTCTAAATAAAATTTGCTTTTTTATGTGCGCGATTTGCGCGCAACTGATAAGAGATAAGAGATAGATGCCTTCAGCAATGTTATAGAAGACCTCGAGTACTACAACTTTGCCGAAGACACCATGTTGTTATCTCTCCTATTAGTTGCGCGAAAACCGTGAAGACCGCAGAGGCTAGACGGTACTACGACATACTCTACTTTAACGCCAACAGAATTATCAGAAAACATACTCGCCTTTTCAAAAATATAAATCGAAGAAAAAACATACTCCACTCTCAATCTCACCCATAGAAATGTCCAGTGATATGTTTAGCTCGTTTTCTCTCGAACAAAATTCAAATGCAAATTCGACCTCAACACATATGTCTAACAGTAGTTCAGAACACTCAACCCATGTGACCGAACACACACCAAAGCGCACACAGCAATATGACGGCACAAACAATCAACAGCATCCAACCAATACACCCGAAAACAACCAAACTGCACACAACGATGAAGATGGAATGTTCCATTGAACATTTTCGCGAAGGATTCTCGTATAAAGCTAAGTACACAGTTCCTTGTGAAATGAAAAAATTTCTCCTGTGAAATTTTCACAGGTGATATTTGTATGGTGTTTTTTATTTTTGAA
>NW_022595247.1:476104-554883 GCF_009176505.1 Sitodiplosis mosellana | reverse complement strand
CTCGTAAAAAAATGTCCGGAAATCCAAATGTCTTTTGGAAATTGAGTTTATTATGTAAATAAATTCACCGTTGGGGAATTTTTGTTTTAACTTGAAATTGATGCATGTTTTTGTTTTAAAAAAGTCACAAATTATTTGCTTTATGGCCATTTGACCACTAGATTTGTCATTAAACCGAGAAAATATCGGAAATATTGAAACGCAGCCTGATAACATCGGACTAGAAAAAGCTTGCCATTTAAATTGTTTCAAATTTATTGAATGCGAAATAAAATGCCATCACTTAGATCAAATGACACGTATATCAAATATATAATTTTGTGCCATAACATGTGCTGTTGTCAACAAGTTGTTATGAATATTGCTTACATATTTGAATGATATCACGTGAGATAAGGGAATCGGATGTACATTGTTGAATCACAATTTATCAATTAAATAATTTTCGTCACAAGCTCATCAGCAGCATTTTCCCTATAAATATGAACGGTAGCTCGACACTGAAATCATTCGATTCTTGGATTCCAATCAAGTATTTTCTTGGCGAATTCAGAATTCAGAATAAAGTTATTGGATTAATTTTTTGTTTGAAATTATTCAAATTCAGTCAACTGACCAGAAAAATCGTCAAAAATGAAGTTTTTCTTGTGCATTTTGGTTCTATCTTTTGCAACCATGCAAGAGTTGGTGGTTGCTAAACGTGGTCCGTTTGATCCAAATATGTGCTGCAAAGTTGAAAATTCCGAACCTGACAGCGCAACTCATGAAGCAATGATGAAACTTTTGGATGAATGTAAAAAAGAACTTGGCATCGGTACGTGTTTCAAGGATTGAGTTACTAAAAAAAACCAATACTTGCAAACTAATTATTCAAAATTTTATTTTCACAGACGGAGAGGAAGGTAAGAAAAAACATGAACCATTCCATTGCATCATTGAGTGTGTTTCTAAGAAATTGAATGTTGTAAGTTATAAAAGTTCGGGAATTCTCAGTTTTTCCTGATTAAATCAAACTCATCAAATCCATTTCATTTAAAGATCAATGCCGACGGTACCATCAATGAGGCTGAATTCACCAATAACGTGAAAAAGATGGCTACTGCATCATATCAACAGGCTGTAGCTGAGGATGTTGCCAAAAAATGCATTGCAGAAGCCAAAACTGCTACTGACAACGGTCCTAAAGATAGTAAATGCAACTTCATGCCAATGAAATTGAATCACTGCGTTGGAAGGGAACTTATCAATTCATGCCCAGCTGATAAGCAAGATACCTCGGACAAATGTGTAAAAATGCGTGAGCACATCAACAAACCCCGGAATGGTCCACCACCACCACCACCTGGCAAAGGACCAGAAGGATCCAGCGAGAATAATGAATAAAGTGTAAAATTCTGACTGATTTGCAATGGCATTCTACTATAAATTACGACCGGATTGATTCAATGGCACCATCAACAAAAATATAAATGTGTTTTTGACAAATTCAAATGACAGATTTAATGGAAATTATTTGATTGTTTGCAACACTTGTTTAGAGAATTCAATGAGAAAAAAAACAGTAATTACTACATTGTAATCGCTTTGATGATCTAAACCAATAAAACATGCACAAGATTAATTGATACAGCATTTATACCAACAAAGTTTGTTTGAAGAAAAATAATAATGATGTGATTTTAGGGCACGAACTGGCGCTTTTTTTCTGATTGCTCTTATTAGTATTGGAATCAACTCAGCGGCTAAATTATTTTTGTCATATATGACGATTTATTATTAGTAAGATACCCACAAATTAACGACACGCTTGACTGGATGATAGGTAACAAGTAGCTAGTGAACAGGTGACACAAGCTCACAAACAGGTTTTGTATGAATTGTTTGAAATTAAAGATAATTGCTTAATTTGCCAATTCAAATCTAATCTACTATTTTTTGGGCTTTCACCACTGCGATTTTTTGTCTCTATGAGATTTGTTGATGCTTAACTTGCACGTGTGCAGATGACCATTTCAGTGAGAAAAACACTAATGTGGATTAAACATTGAGGATTTCATTCCAAAGAGGTTGCATGATCAGTTTGACGTTGTGGTTTTTTGAAAATCACATTTTAGTTGCCTTCATGGTCACCCAATTTTATTCAAATTGATCTGCTTGAAATCATGATAAAAAATACATATCAAAATCTTGCAATAAAATGGGGAAATATTAAACTTAACAGTCTTCTTGATGCCTAATAGTCCGATGATTGTTACTTCAAAATTTTTGCATGAGTTCATTAAAAACTGACCCCTGAATGAGATAACAAAAAAGATTGTAAATTTAAAACCAAATTGAATAGAAACAAGGTATTCAATATGTTTATTTTCTGGATTAGACGAAACTACAAATGCGGTTCACGGCTCGTCTCTCATGCAAAACATCATTTAGCATTTTTTAGATAATTGACCATTTTTCGCGACCTTCAGAACGGTATAAATACTCACGAATTTTTCGATGGTAAAGCCATTCTGTTCACCAATTCAAGTGAAGTTGAACATTCGAAAAGTTCTATTCAAATTGAATATTGGTTAAAAATAACTGAAAATGAAGTTTTTCTTGTGCGTTTTGTTGATTGCGTTGGCTTCTGCCCATGGGCCGAAAGACCATTTCGATTATACCAAGTGCTGCAAAATTGAAAAATCAGCAGATACTACTCAATACATCGAAAGTATGATGAAGTTAGCAGATGAGTGCAGACAAGAGCTTGGTAATTTTATACATTCTGACGTATTTAAAAAGCAAACGAATAAATACGTACACTTTTATTTACAGGCGAACCAGAACAAGGAAAGCCACCCAGAATTGCATGTTTCCACGAATGCCTCGGAAATAAAACCAATATCGTAAGTTATTACAAAATATTTTTCCTTGTTTGAACATAGCCACCCAAATGCCAATTAATTGGCGCCAAATTTTCATTTTCCAATTCGAATTCTTGCAATTCATAGATCAACGCTGATAAAAGTTTGAACGAAGATAAATATCGCATTGTCGTAACCACTCAAATGGCCACGGAAGATTACCAAAAAGCCGTAGCTGATGCAATCGCTACAAAATGTATTGAAAAAGTAAAATCAGCAGATGGTTCTGAGGAGAGCCCGGATGAGTGTAGCAAAACAGCTTTGAAAGCCAATCACTGCGCTTCAAAAGAGTTGATCAATGCATGTCCAGCTGATAAGCAAGATAACGACGAACATTGTGTTCACTTCCGTGAGTTTATCAATGGCGATTTGAAGGGAAAGGGACCACGACCATCCCCTCCGCCTAGCAAAGAGTAAATCAGCCATCATTACACCAATTCACCGGTAAACAAAAGCCAACCAATACACTGTCGACCGTAATAACATGCAACAATATACGTAAATCCAATCGTATCCTCTCGTTATAATCATCCGGAAATGTAGCACTTTTTTCGAAAACAGAATCTATTCTGCAGATAAAACCCTGGTTGTTCTAAATTGAAATAAATGCGTGTTTTTGTTCTGGAAAAGCTATGAATTATTTATTTTTTAAGAAGTTGACTACTGGATAATTCAACAAATCAAAAAATATGTCGGAAATATTGAAATGCAACCTGATAACATCGAATTTTTCTGGTCCGAAACGGTGTGCCGCTTCAATCGTTTCAAATTCATAGAATCACTTTAATCAAATGATACAAGTCAAGTATATAATTGGGTATCATAACACGTGTTGTATTTGAATTTTTTTGGAATTGGATATTACGTGAGATAAGGGAGTGGAACCTTCAATTAAACTATATCTAATAATGATTAAAATTAATGAAATAATTTTCGTTACATGTTCATCATTGTGGATTTTCTTTATTAATAAGAACGATGCATTAGCACTGAAACCATTCGATTCGTGAATTTCAAGCAAGTTCATATTCAATCAGTTCCTAAAAACTAACTAGAAAAATCGTCAAAAATGAAGTTTTTCTTGTGCATATTGGTTCTATCTTTCGCAACCATGCAAGAGTTGGTGGTTGCTGATAAACGGGGTCCGTTTGATGCAAATATGTGCTGCAACGCTGAAAAATCGGAACCTGACAGCGCAGCTCATGAAGCATTGAAGGAGGCTCTTGGTGGATGTAAAAAAGAGCTGGGTTCCGGTACGCGTGTTTAACAATTTCGTTACTCAAAAAACCAATACTTGTAAACTAATGAATCAAAGGATTATTTTCATAGAGATGAAAGAAGGAAAGTTTCATATTGGCAAATATGCTTGCATGATGGAATGTATTTCCAAGAAAATGAACGTTGTAAGTTATAAAAGTTTGAAAATTTTCCGTTCTTCCTGATTAAACTAAACTCATCAAACAAATTTCATTGAAAGATCGATGCCAACGGTAACATCAATGAAACTGAATTCACCGATTCCGTGAAAAAGTTCGCTTCTGGAGATTATCAAAAGGCTGTAGCTGAGGATATTGCCAAAAAATGCATTGCAGGAGCCAAGACTGCTATTGACAATGGTGCTAAGGGTGATAATGAATGCAGCTTCACTGCAATGAAAATGAAGTACTGCGTTGGAAAAGAAATGTTCAATGCATGCCCAGCTGACAAGCAAGATACCTCTGACCAATGTGTAGAATTGCGTAAAATAACCAATGGTGAGAAACCCAAAGAAGAATAAAGAATATTTATAACTCCGATTGATTAGCAATGACATTCTGATGGAACAGAAACAACAAATAAAATATACACGTATGTTGCATTTCAAAAAATATAAACGACAATAATAAATTCAATGGAAATTATTTGATTGTTTGCATCACTTGTTTAGAGAATTCAATGAAAATGAAACAATAATTACTACATTGTAATCGTTTTGCTGATCTAAATCAATAACATGCTCAATGTTCCACAACGTTGAACAGGTGCGTCTGCAACCGTGCTCTCTCTCTCTCTTTCTCCCTCTGTCTGTCTGTCTGTCTCTTCCGGAGCAAAACATTCTTGAACGAATTTCATTTTCCATGAATGAAATTGATTGAAAAGAATACTTTTCCCAACAAAGTTGATTTGAAGAAGAACAATAATGATGTAATTTGGAGGTATGAACAGGAGCCAATGTGGCATTTATGACGATGTAATATCATCATCAACGCCGTGACTGAACTATGTTCGTCATATATGATGATTCACCATTTGTGAAGTACCCAAAAATTAACGACACGCTTGACTGGATGATAGGTAACAACTAGTAGGTAAACAGATGACACAAGCTTACTAACAGGTGTTGTATGAAATATTTGAAACTAACGTTAATTGTTTAATTTGCCAATCCACATCTAATCTGCTGTTTTTTGGCCATTCACGATCCGGATTTTTTTGTCTCTATGAGATTTTTTGATGCTTGACTTGCACGTGGGCAGATGACTATTTCAGTCAAAAATACACTAATGTGGATAACCGTTGAGGAATTCATTCCAAAGAAGATGGATGCATGGTTAGTTTGACTTGGTGGTTTTTTGAAAATCACACTTTGCTAACACCAACAATTTGAATCAACAATTTGAATATACATTCCAAATATGTTGTAGTAAAATGGGATGTAGAACCTAATGGTTCTTTTGATAGCCAAAATTTCGGTAAATGTATGTTATTTCCATGAGTTCACTTTGATAACCGACCCCAATCAAATGTCAACGATGTAATCAAATGTGAATGTGAATATAAATTGAATAGAAACAAAGACTTCAATTTCTTTATTTTATCTCTTTTTCTACTCTTTTCTCAAGCCACAAAGAATCTCAGTTGACGAATAGTCTTATAGCAGTTAGTGTCAATGTGATTGAAATTTCATGGGACTTCGAATGAACTCGCTTCGCGACTCCCCGAAATTGAATGTTAGTCTATCTTAAATTTAATTTAAATCTTTATGGAATTTGGAATATAAAAATTTACTATCCCTGCGCATTCTGAAAATATACAGTACGATCTCGATTATCCGTCCGTCTATTAACCATCACCTCTTGTAAATTGTAACCATCATCGTTTCAGTTCAATTCACTTTGCACGACGTTAATAATAAAAAAAGCGCTACTCATCTCTATATCCATCTCGTATGTTCAATACTTGTTTTTTCAAAGCCAAAGACGATTTTCTGGGAAAGTTGCTCCCCTTTCTGGAATTGATTTTACACGAATACATTCTTTTATTCATTTATTTTTAAAGAATAATTCAGATTACCTTTACACACATAGTAATCAAAAGCATAAGTTTTTTTTTCAAACTTGTAAAATCTGAGTTATAACAACATTGCAATAATAAGTCTATTTCTTATTTAAACCGCTAGAATTCGGACGGCATATTCATTAACAAAACCGTGAAAATAAAAAATGTAGGACAGACAGACAGACGGACATTCAGTTTTATATATGTATATATATATAGATTTCAAATTCAAACGGCAATGATGAAATAAATGAAATTCCATCGACATTGTGCAGCATATTATATTGAGAGTCTCAATTTGAGACTTGAAGACTTCTAGCACATTGGAACAACTGACATTTTCATTCTCATTCAAATCTGGCAATATAGCCAGCTATGTCATATTGGTGTGATCAGCGTTCTTTACAAAACTAAAATGTACATTTAATGATAAAACATAAATAAATATAAATATGAATATGAATACAAATGGAAAATGAGATTCCTGTGTCATGCAAATCATCATTTAGCTTTTGTTTTAGACAATTAAGATTTTTCTGCGGCAATAACGACAAAACCTAATGAGACAGTTCCAGAATTTTGCGTATAAATACCATCGATTTGTTGATGTTAAAGTCATTCTGTTTTTGAATTAGTGAAATTACACATTCAAAAAGTTATTCCAATCAAACTGAAAATGAAGTTTTTCTTGTGTGCTTTGTTGATTGCATTGGCTTCTGCCCATGGGCCGAAAGACCATTTCGATTATACCAAGTGCTGCACATTTGAAATATCAGCAGCTACTACCCAATACATCGAAAGTATGACGAAGTTGGAAGATGAGTGCAAACAAGAGCTTCTAATTCGAATTCTTACAATTCATAGATCAACGCTGATAAAAGTTTGAACGAAGATAAATATCGCAGTGTCGTAACCACTCAAATGGCCACGGAAGATTACCAAAAAGCCGTAGCTGATGCAACCGCCACAAAATGTATTGAAAAAGTAAAATCAGCAGATGGTTCTGAGGAGAGCCCGGATGGGTGTAGCATGACCGCTTTGAAAGCCAATCACTGCGCTATAAAAGAGTTGATCGATGCATGTCCAGCTGATAAGCAAGATAACGATGAACATTGTGTTCACTTCCGTGAGTTTTTCAATGGCGATTTCAAGGGAAAGGGACCACGACCACCCCCTCCGCCTAGCAAAGAGTAAACCAGGAACCATTACACCATTTCACCGGTAAACAATAGCCAACCAATACACTGTCGACCACAATAACATGCAACGGTGTGCCGCTTCAATTGTTTCAAACTCATTGAATCACTTTGATCAAATGGCACAAGTCAAGTATATAATTTGGTGTCATGACACGTGTTGTTTACGAATTTGAACTTTTTGGAATTGGATATTACGTGAGATATGGGAATGAAACCTTCAATTAGACGTATGATTAAAATTTATCAATGAAATCTTTGTCGTTACATGTTCATTATTGTGGATTTTTCCTATAAATATGAACGGTAGATCGACACAGTAACCACTCGATTCCTGGATTCCAATGAATCATTTCCTTGGCGAATTCAGAACTAAGAATAAAGTTATTAAATTAATTTGTTGTTTGAAACTATTCAAAATTCATTCATTTTCTGATAAATAACTTTGAAAAAATTGTTCAACAATGAAGATTTTCTTGTGCATATTGGTTCTATCTTTTGCAACCATGCAAGCGTTAGTGGTTGCTAAACGGGGTGGACACCGATTCGATCCGAATATGTGCTGCAACGCAGAAAAATCGGAACCTGACAGTACAGCTCATGAAGCAATGAAGAAGCTTTTTGATGAATGTAAAAAAGAGCTGGGCTACGGTACGCGTGTTTAAAAATTTCGTTACTCAAAAAACAAATACGTGCAAACTAATCAAAGTTTTATTTTTCACAGACGGGGAAGAAGGCAAGAAACAACCTGGCAAATGGCATTGCATTGCGGAGTGTGTTTCCAAGAAAATGAACGTTGTAAGTTATAAAAGTTTGAAAATACGCAGTTTTTTCTGAATTAAACTCATCAAGAAAATTTCATTCAAAGCTCAATGCCGACGGTACCATCAATGAGGCTGAATTCACCAATAACGTTAAAAAGATGGCTACTGCACCATATCAACAGGCTGTAGCTGAGGATGTTGCCAAAAAATGCATTGCAGGAGCCAACACTGCTACTGACAACGGTTCTAAAGGCGATGATAAATGCAGTTCCATTCCAATGAAACTGAAGCACTGTATTGGAAAAGAAATGTTCAATGCATGCCCAGCTGATAAACAAGACACTTCAGACAAATGTGTAGAAATGCGTAAAAAAATCAATGGCGAGAAACCCAAAGAAGAATAAATAATATTTATAATTCCGATTTATTCGCATTTTGGTACCGAAATAATTTTCTGCCGGAAATTATTCTATGAAACCGATAACAAAAGTATAAAAGTGTGTTGCATGTTAAAAAAATATGAAAGACAACAATAAAATCAATGGAATTTATTTGACTGTTTGCATTTAGAGAATCCAACGAAAAAAAACAGTAATTACTTCATGGTAATCGCTTTGCTGATCTAAACCAATGACAAATGCACCAGGATAATCCCAATGAGTATACGTCACACATATTGATGGTAATGTTTGAAAATGTTGAACAAGTGCATCTACGACCGTACTCTCTCTCAGAGTGAACCATTCTTGAACGAAATCATTTTGCTAATGATGTCGTTGTTTGTGTAGGACCAAGGCTATCCTGGTGAAAATATGCATGATAGTAATTTAAAAAAAAATCTTCCCAACAAAGTTGGTTAGAAGAAAAGTAATAAATAATGATGATGTAATTTAAAGATACGAACGGGTGTGAGCGATGCAATTAAATGTGAATTTGAATATGAATTAAATAGAAACAAAGCCTTCAATTTGTTCATTTTATCGATTAGATGGAAATACAAATGAGAAATAGGATTCCTGTGTCATGCAAAATATCATTTAGCTTTTGTTTTAGATGATTGTGTTTTTTTCGCGACAATAATGACAAATACTAATATTGCAATTCCAAAATTTCGCGTATAAATACGCCCAGAATTGTTGATGGTAAAGCCATTCTGTTTTTGAATTAGTGAAGTTACACATTCAAAAAGTTGTTCCAATCAAATTGAAATTACCAAACTGAAAATGAAGTTTTTGTTGTGCGCTTTGTTGATTGCATTGGCTTCTGCTCATGAGCCACCAGGTCTTTTCGAATATACTAAGTGTTGCAAAATTCAAATATCAGCAGCTACTACCCAGTTCATTGATAGTATGACGAAGTTGGAAGATGAGTGCAAACAAGAGCTTGGTAATTTTATACATTTCGAAAGTTATAAGAAGCATACGAATAAATACGTACACTTCAATTCACAGGGGAACCAGAACAAGGAAAACCGCCTAAATTCGCATGTTTCCACGAATGTCTCGGAAATAAAACCAATATGGTGAGCTATTGCAAAATATTGTTTCGTGTTCGAGCTATTCGAATTCTTGCAATTAATAGATCAACGCTGATGAAAGTTTGAACGAAGATAAATATCGCAGTTTCATAACCACTCAAATGGCCACGGAAGATTACCAAAAAGCCGTAGCTGATGCAATCGCCACAAAATGTATTGAAAAAGTGAATTCAGCAGATGGTTCTGAGGAGAGCCCGGATGGGTGTAGCGAGACCGCTATGGAAGCTTTTCACTGCGCTTCAAAAGAGTTGATCAATGCATGTCCAGCTGATAAGCAAGACAGCGTTGAACATTGTGTTCACTTCCGTGAGTTTATCAATCGCGATTTCAAAGGGAAAGGACCACAGCCATCCCCACAAACTGTCTCCAAGTAAACCGGGAATGACTAAATAATTTTACTGGTACAAAATGATTTCGAAAAAACTTATCATAACATAGTTATGTGATATAATAGAGAAAATGAATCAAATCAAATGAAGTAATATAGCACATGACATTCAAAACCAGTAAAAAATCGGAGTTTTTATTTGAAAAACCAAATTCTAGCATTCCAATTGCACCTAAATGATACCACGTGTTGGCATAATTTCGCAAGCCAACGTAAAAACGACAAATCGAACAATGAATAACTGGAAACCCAGCTATTTCCATTGATTACTACCACAATTTCTAGCGATTATATTCTACGTAACGCGAGAAATAATACTATAAATTTTTGTTCCCGGGGATTTTTTTTATCCAATATCAGATTTTTTTTCTCTTTTCATTGATGTGTTTTTTTGAAGCTTGAAAATACAAAAACTGGTAATCAGGTTTAGGACAAAAAACTGTATAGCATGTCATTATTTGATTGAAGGTGTGATTTCACAACGATCATTGACTTTTTTCATTTATTTTTTTTTCTTTTCTGTTTAACATATGATTGGAATAGTACTTCGTGTCAATAATGATTTAATTGCAACGCATCATTTCTTTTATTGTCAGGAAATAAAAATGTTTTGTTTTTCATCAAATACGAATAATATTCGATATTCATTTCGCTCTTGACTTTCAGCAAAATTAGAGGTGGAATTCAATTGTCTCCCGTTCAATATAAAGCAAAGTTTTCGCAAAAAATACAAATTGGTAACTGGAAATGAAGGTTTTCTTCTGGATATTTGTTATTTTGTGTTTGGTGAATCCAGAACTGATATTGGCAAAATTATATGGCTCTCCAAACTTTATTGAAACGAATACATACGTAACGGAAAAATCCACTCTACTTGAATTCCATGTAAAACTGTTACACATGGTAGAGGATTGTGTGCAAGAGCTCGGACTTCGAAGTATGTTTAATTTTTTTATTTGACTAATTCAAGAACATTCTATTTATAATCCATTTTCTCACGAACACAGATGAACCGTTAGCGGTAAAACGTAGCAAAATTGTATGCATTGCTGAGTGTATTGGGAGAAAAAGTCACATGGTTGGTATAATAACTGAATTTCGGAAATAAAATGTAGCGAAATAATGTAAATTCTATCGACAGATTGACCGTTATGGTAATTTGAATCATGATGGATATCGCAACTTTGTAAATGATATGCCTTTGAATGGTGCACAAAGAGCCGTGGCTGAAGATGTTGTGAAGAAATGCATTAGTGACATTGAAATGTTTCCCAACAAAATCCATGAAGCAACTGGTTGCAATGTGATTCCAGCTCATGCAATGGTATGCGTTCAAAAGCCTTTCCGCGCATTACAATGAATTGGATACATAAGAATGATCAAAAGACGACGACGTAAATTGAAAGTTTCTAATCCGTTTTTTATGGAATTTCACAAAAAATATTTCCCAATAGAAGCCACCCTTGACATCACGCCAAGATTTCACACCACATTCATTCTAACAAAAAGTGCTCTTGCGCTTAAAATACATCAGGTTTCTTTTTAAATTGGAGAAAAATAAAACACACATATTGAACGCGAACATTTCAAGTAGCAATTTTTACTGACCAACTTTTAATAAAGAGTTAATTGAAACAATGGCTTAAGATTTGAGAGTTAACTTTAATTAACTGAAACCAAATCATCAAATAAAATGAATTAATGGGCATAGTAGGGAATATTCAAGTAAACAATTCAATTACAAGACAAGATATGACATGGAGTTTCGATATAGCAATTTTACGTCCAATCCGACTAGATCTTTATGGGATGGAAATAGTCTCTTTCCATTTCCGCCAAAGTCGGAACCAAAACATAAATGACATGTTCAATTGTGTTTGTTTCGTTAGTTTCAACGGTGCCGCTACGAGAGGTCACTTTTGTCGTTGCTTGTTGTTATTTTACATGTAAAATCAATGGTATTAGACGCTCCATAAATGGAAATTATTCTTTACAACCTTTCATTTTCCAACAAAACCGAAATAATTTCGAATTAGTTGTCCATTAGCATTTTTACCAATATTTCAGAAGATAAAACATACTAGAAATTTTAGGTTGCAAATAAGAAGCGCCCTTCTAAAGCCATCCTTATGCAAATCCACCAATTGAACACATGTAGATTGACGGATGAAACAAAAGATATCATTGATTTCCAGCAGTATGAGTTAATTTTAATTCAATTATTCAATGCATTATACTGTCTTACCGGAAATTTGAATATTTGAAATCAAAACAGATGATATCTCATTGAGAAACGTGTTACAATATTGATTGTTTCAATTCTCCGGAAACGAATTACATGATCGAACTTTGACGTATGATTACATCCAAACACGAAATATCATGTGTTGAAAACATAGTTTCCTGTTTCAATGCATCTTTTACAATTTTTCAAAACAATGCGGTAATTGATCAAAATCTCGGTTATTATAGTTCATGCAACACATAATTATTACACCATTTTCTCAATGATAAAAGGGTCATCTAGTTTTTTATGCAAATAAAATCCTCTTTAAATAGAGATTTGGCGTTCATTTGATGTTCGTATTTCCAGCCAAATTGTTGTGCATTTAATTGAAAAAAATGAAAATTTATTTGTGGGCATTCATCATTTCCTTGGCCATCATTCAAGTAATAGTGTTTGGGAAAGAAATGAATTCAAATACGTGTTGTAAGATCGGAGCAGAAGGTCAAGCCAAGTACGATGAGAAGGTGCAGCAATTAATGCAACAATGTATTCAAGAGCTGGACCTTGCTAGTGGGTATTTTTCCCCTTCTTTTTGTCGACAATCTTACCGAGGCAACAGAAATTAAATACCAGAAAATTTTTATTTCTTTAGATCAAACAGAAGATAAGCAACGTGAAGGTTTTGTTTGTGTCGTTGAATGCGTGGGCAGAAAAGTAAATGTTGTAAGTATTCTGGTCAAAATCGCTAAGTCCGCGAATTTCGTTTGGCACTGATATCACAATTTCCTTCATAAAATCATTCGATAGATTGACGCCAATAAGAACTTGATTGAGAAAGGACTGAGAAATTTCGTAATCAATGAAATGGCTTTAGAGCCGTATCAAAAAGTCGTAGCCGAACAAACGATAAAGAAATGTACCGAAGAGTTGAAAACACCATCACCGGAGACCAATGGCTGCAGTCACATTGTATTGAGAGCAAGTTCTTGTGTTGAAGCCGAGTTATTCAAATCCTGTCCAGCAGATAAACAAGACACGTCCGATGAATGCGTTAAACTACGCCAAGAGATCAACAGTGGCAAAGATAGTTAAATTCCACATTAAAATCACTGAAAAAAAAACATCTGTTTGAAATCTGACACTTTATTGTTCAAGAAAGTTAAAGCACAAATTGAATAAAATGGGAAAGCAAGTGCAATTGATTGATTTCTTTGTTCATCCGTCACTCTTTTGGAACTGAATCAAAATAACTAGGTAGGTGGCGATGGCACCGCTGATGGACGTCAAGATTTGTCTATCGATTGTGCACATGCCGCATGCGGTGAAATAGAAAGTTCGATCGGCCAGCAATTGACGCCAGAAACGCTGAAGCTATTCGGTTACAAATACGAATGAAAAAGCATCAAAATATTTCGAATATGTATGCCAACTTACTATTGGTTCAACGGAACTGTCCTTACAGTTTCTTAGCACTTCACAAACAATGATGATTGTTTTTCTAGCCTAAATGTCAATTCGTAAATGATAAGTGGATTGCAAACAAGAGAAGAAAACCACAGTTAGTATAATAATAAAGCCATTATTAATGGAAAGTTATTTTGATTGGGTATATGCTTGGGAAATACATTGTTCGCAGCTCACCTCAGTTGTTGCCTGTCAAATATTTTAAAAACAAATTTTTTTATTTTAAATTAATGCTTTCGTACTGAATTTTAAAATATAAATTAATTGATTGAAACCAACAAACATATATAAAAGATACCATATGACACGGTTCCACAATGAGAAGTAGTCGCGATAGATGGAAACAGCACCATAGCAGTTGCAAGCTTGCAACAAACATATCCTAACAATGGAAAAGAAACATTCAATAATTGAAAAAGAATTGCATTTGCAATTCCTGTGCAAATAAATACCGGTTCATTTAGCAGTTCAAAGAATAAGAAATAGCTGGTAGCGACAAGGTGCAGCAGACATGAAGCCAACATTACAAGTAATGTGAGTCCAAACACCCTTTTCCGATTGAAAACGAAATGAAAAATCTTGGAAAAAAAAACAACCGTAAAATAGATGTTTTCCGCTCACCTCGATATTATTGTCACCGTTTCACCTAGAATGGCGTGTGTGTATGAAAGTCGATCTAAAAAGAAGCTAGCTCGTGTCAATGCTACCGCTCCGGTTAGTTTACCTTGAAGTTGGAATGAAAACAAGCTTTAAATCGAATTTAATCGCTTAATCAGACAATTAAATTGTTAAATTATTCAAAAATGAGAAACCATATGTCGTTGTTGATAGAGACGCTGAGTATTTGCCCGTACCGAATATTGGCGCTATGTGATTTTCATCTGACGGTGCACGCGATAGGGTTGTTATTTTTGCGATTGGCTTGACGGGCACATTAATATTTGATCCAGGTAGAATATTTTCGTTTGTTTCCATTGTAGGTGCTGGTTCGGTGGTGTTTTGAACATCCACTTTGTTTGCTTTCGCATGAGACGCCGATTCCAGTAATTTTTCTAAGTTTAGAACATTTGATATTTGGATTAATGAATTAAATATGATTAAAGTCCATTTACTCAATGAAAATATGTTGCGAATCGCTAGATTCAGTCGATGATATCGCCGTTGGATGCCAAGTGCCGTTTGAGCCAATTGCGTATGTAAAGCCATCAAAATGTAATATAGCACATAAAATGGGAAGTAAGTTTCGATGCGAATGTCACTAGTGGCTAGAAATATGTGGGAAAGGATATAGTTTCAAATATGGGGAAAGGGGCCAGCTAATAAAGTGATGGCAAAAATGATTTTTTTTTTTCAAGTCATTATATGAATTTCACATGGAAAATTTTCATGAAATCAGATTTCCAATCAAGTTTAAATGTCATACCTTGGCCTCCTTTGGTCATTTTTATTTGCAAATTTTTTGCACTTCGCCACTTCGATATGATATCCAAAACAATCATACCAGTCATAGACAAGAAAACAAGCACCACCATTATTAGATTCCGTTTTTTGTCTTTCCATTGATCATTAAATAGGGTCAGTTCGTCATCAGCCTAATTTTTTTTTCGAATATCAATAAAAAGTTAAATCTCTTTTAAATTTACTCAATTGAACTTTCGCATAAGAGCCTAAATTGAATGTACTTTTCTGAGATTGTCGTTGATTCTCGAAATCCATTTCCGTCCAATTAGTCCGGTTATTGCACCGCAAACACACGCACCAACTACAACACATACATCAAACACAGTCACGAATTTTGATGTAGCTGTTCTCATCCTAATAAATCAATTTGTATGAATTATCACACTTATTTTTAATTTTTTTTAGAGTTTATTGATTTTTCCATTTTGAACAATTATTTACTACTTCTTTTCCCTTCGATGGTAGATAAACTTACCGAATTGGTGTTTTTGAATCGGCATCAACGAATATAAACCGAACGGTCATACTAACTGTTTTGATATGAAATTTGAGAGAGAAGAATTGCAGGAAAAAATGATTAAAATCACAGTAAATTCACATTTGAAGATATTCCATTTTCATGCAATGCTTTTGCCATAAATTTACCTGTGGCGGTCATAAAACAAATGCTATACAGACATAGCCATGTCGATCGTCGAATGTCATTCACACGATTTTTGTCGTTCTTTTTTATAAGGTATGGTGCCATTCCAAGTACTCGACTTAAATAAAATCCAGGCAATGAACTATCTTGAATCTCCATGATTGAATCACAACAAATAAGAATTTAGTCAATAGCTTCGAAAACACATTTAGAACAAAACACTTTTGAAAAAATATCCAACACAGGAAATACACGAACTACGATACATTCGCTCATATGGTCACAGGTGAACTGCGTGACTTGATTCAATATCCTGCAGTGCAATTATTGTTTTTATTTCTGTTTGACCACACCAAGTATGTCGTTCAAAGTGAAATTAATCGAATTAACCGATAGACATTTCCTCCTTCATGCCAAGCATGAATTGAGCGCCGTCGGACAAGTACACTTTTATTTACACAGTATATTTATTGATATTAAACAAAATCTATCGAATAAGCATTAAAGTTGTTTATATGTGTATTCATTCCTTTTTCCGTCGTTTTGCGACATTGTCATAGGCATCAAAATATTTGTACTCACATTATTTAGTAGACAATTAACCACTTTTGTCAATAAACACATTATTTCCTATAACAACATTGATGACAGCTGAATATGAGCATTTTTCATAAATATTGTTCTGTACCCAATGAGCCAAACACGTGCAATTATTGTGCATAGTAGATTTATTCCCAAATCGTGCACAATTCTTACACATATTGTGCCCAGAAACAAAATTTTATCTAAATAGGTCCAAAAATTTCACAATTTTTGCACTTTTAGTGCTACATTTAGCATTACATTAAAATATGCACAAAATTCAAACATTTAGCATTACATGTGTTCATTGGGTATAGGTGGTGAAGGTAGAAAGAGATCATGAAAACAACATAATTATTTGAAAAACAAACCCCTTCATTTCATTTCAATGGTTATTCCAATCAATGAATACATAATCGCAGCTATAAATGCATTTGACTCCCATAATAAGTAGGCAAAGGTTATCAATTCCGTAGAAAACTGAAAGCATTTTAGAATGGTGCTTATCTATTAATATAATACGTACAACCATTTTAATGCGCATTTTCCATTTTGCACAGCAAAAGTTGATGAGAGTTGATGTAAGTTCAAGTCGAAAGTAATACGGAATATACAAAAATAAACGCAGATTCCAAATGAAAGCGTTCTTGCTCTGTCATTTTTATTTCAAGAAACAAAATAATTTACTTATGACGCGATGAAAATTGTAAAAATAAAAAAATGTTTTCATTATAAAAAAAATCGTTTTATTCATTTTATAAAAATTTTTAATAAGCGTAAATGTTTACAATTTTATTGTGTTTATTTTATTGTCAAAATGACAGACGATATTAGTTGATTCCCAAAATGGTCACAAAATTTACGAAAATTCGTCAGAATACTTAATTTAAGCATTCGATCCTATGGAAATTCCGAAATTCATATAATTAAAACCTAAGTTCCTGGAGGCATCTTTTCCAAGAAAAACGATAGTGCACGATTACATTCGCGAATCGTGCTACGATCTTGAACGTTTTTCAGCATTTTTGCCATATTTTTCAAAACCACTTAATAGATTCCACCTTTCAAAAAATATAATTTTTTTTTTAAATTACATTCATTGGTTCAAAAGTAAAAGCAAAAACTCCAATCGACCCAGATTGTAATCGTGCACGATCGTGTTTCTTGGAAATAGTGGCTTGATGATTTTTTCAAATTCCAAATTGAAACCTTAAAGAATTCATGATTCCAGGTATTTTTCATAATTTGTATTGAAGCTGATTTGATTGTTACTGAAATAGATTTTATTGTTGTCGTACCAATCGTGGGCAACTTCCATGATTTCAGATGTACAAATGGCATCGCTAAATGCGGCGCCAAAGTGTAAAAATCCTTGCATTATTCTTCTTTTATGTTCCCAATCCCAGTGATCGTGTGCCGCATTTATTTGTTTTGTTTGCTTTACGGTCGTTTTAGTGGAATGGGTGTTGTGATTTTGCCAGTATTTGAGTGTTTCCGATACAACAAGGAAACAAACGGCGTTCATTGGGAAAGCACGAAGCAATGTTGAACTCAAACCTCGGGTCAAAAATGCACTTCCTTCAGTTTGGTAACTCTTTCGAAAGCAGTCCACCATGCCGTCGTACATTTTTCGTTCACCGCTCATTCCATCAGCTTGCAGTCTCGATTTCACAACATCGATCGGAATGGTAAACATCCATGAGAAGGCACCAGCAGTACCACCGGCAAACAATGTATACAAGATACCGGGTTCGTTTTTTAATCTCATCAAAAATTCGTAAGACACAAAGTACGACGCAAAACCGGGCACATCACGAGCAGCAGTACAGCCAAGGCCACGAAACATACCTCTAACTCCCTCACACTGATAAACATATGATAAGCACTGCGTCGGCCCGTTGAATTTAGCTGCACCAAGTTTGTGTGTTTGCAATTGTAGTTGTGTTTTCGCCAACTCCATCGGCGAACAAATGATACTCTGCGCAAAGCCGGCTACGGAACCAGCCAAAAAGTGGGACATATACGAATCTGGGTTTGATGACACTCGTTGAACATTGCCATAAACACCGAAAACAATAGCATTTATCGCACTCACACCAACCATTGGGCTGGACATTCCTCGGTACAAACCACGAAACGACTCTTTGGCCATTAGTGATTTAAGGCAATGGAATGCACCACGATATTTTGGATTTTTCGGGTCTTGCGTTTGCATATGCACTTTTATCGTATCGAATGGATGACCAACAATTAATCCAGCGCATCCTGTTTGATGATTTAAAAGAAAAACAACAACAGAAAAAAAAAACTCGTTTAGACAAAATTTGTTAAATTCATTCGTTAAATTACTTCAAATCCAACTGGTCACACAGAGATAACCTTTATGTTTAGCCGCTTTGAGATTTGTTACACACATGCATAGCGTCCATGAACGGACAGCCATGAGACATGCACGTGATATAAATCTCAAAACAAAATTATTCGCCATGTAAGCAATGAATAATCTCTCTTTACTTTGGAAAATTTGAAGCGACGGAAGGAAAAAAATCAGTCGTTATCTCTGTGAGTATCGAGTATATTTTGAGCAACAAATGGGCGCACGGAATAACGGGTCGTTAGACGATTGGAGACAATAAACTTAAAAAGTAGGCTCGACTATTTTACCTCCTAAGCAACCGGCTACAAAATCCACTGCAGACATCTTTGATCACTGACTTGTTTTCTTGTGGCTCGAAAATATAAATCCTCTCTCCGTGCCTCTCTTGGTCCTCCCTTGTCTCTCTGACAATTTCGGTCACCTTTCCTCAGTCCTGCTCAGACTGCACTTTAATTGGTTTAGTTCGGCACTCTTGCAATCACGCGTGTATAACAAAATCCAATCACTCGTCAAATGAAACTCTTGGATTTAAGCAATATGGAATCAGCCTGAAATGCAATCAAATAAAAACCGTTAGATTCATGATAATGGCATGTTTCATTCAATGCACACATTTGAAGAAATGATGTTTGATTGAGACTTCTTTCTTCTTCTTCTACGAATCGTTCCAGTGCGATAAGCATTCTCACTATCATTGAAAAAACGCTACATGGACAATCTCACGTGTCAGTTCCCAGTTGTGTGCAAGGACTTTCCACTCTATTTTTATCACCAACTAACCAAACAATCGCAATTTCTATACATCATTCAAAATTATTTCTGAACAAATGGAAGTTTTTTTTCGCTGAATCAGCAGGAAATGATGAACAAGAAATCCGCTTTAATTCAAATCAAATTCAATCAATTCGCAATGGGACGTTATTTCGAAACACACTTTGATGGTGGCATTTAGTATGAATTATATAGAAAGGAAGAAGGAGAAATATACGAAAATTGTTGCACTTGCGTGCTCATGGTTATGTTGCGATCATTCAATACATCACAATCTGGTGCAAATTCTAGTGCCACAAAATGTTTGCACTGATAACAAAATGCACGATCGCTCATATCAATGAAACGGCGCATCATCACTGAAGGGTCAATAACTTTGCCCAAGTTTGGCTGGACAGGAAAGTTTTTTTGTTTTTAATTTAATTTTTTGCATTCACTTGACTGAATTCGATTCTATGTGTTTTTTTATTATTTTGTATTTTTTTTTTCCTTTTTAATTTTGCCTCTTTTTCTCCTAGTTTTTCCATTAGTTTTCAATTGTTTTTACTTAATTTTCTATTCTCTTTCTTTGTATTCTACAGTTCCAATGAGAAAAATGCAATTACCTTCAAATAAACTGTATTCAATCTGTATCACACGGCTCCTCCAATCGATTTAACTTTACCAGCACGATAGCTCAGACGGTAATCCAAAAGGAAACTTATGTTCGTGGTTAAAAGAACATATTCCATGGGGTTTTACTTCAAATAAAAAGCGCTTACACGAATACAACTGGTATTTTTGGCGCTAAACTAAAAATGAGCATTTAACACTTGTCGTTCCGAGATGTGATTAATTTTTTGACTCAAATGCGCAGAAATATATATGCGGAAAATTCGTCACAAAACAAAGAGATCGCTACTTTAATATTAAGTTTGAAGAAGAAAAAATAGAGCGTCTCTGATGATTGATCCAATATTATGATTTCAATCAATGATGCACAAACTAATTCGTAGTTAATCCGCTTGAAAACGAATCTGTTTCCAAAAATTGAACTGACTTGTGCGAGTCTATACTTGAAAATGAGCTCGAAAGTGTGAATTGTCGAATTGAATCTTCGTGCGCTAGATAATTACATTGAGATAGAGAGGTTATCAGCAAAGACGGGTCACACAGATAAATATGAATCGGCCCATAAACCGAACCGAACCAAATCAACGTAACGACAGTTCCAACGCTTTTTTCCCTTTGCAATACACACTCTTTATCGCATTACGGTGTCGCAAAAAGGAATTGAGAATAAATTCATTCAAACTGCACTCCACTTTCTTCTCCCAAAAACTATTTCGATTGCTGGTAATCTTGTATGAATCTATCTTTATGGCATGGATTTTAATTTCCATTGGAATAATAGAATTTTCATTGGAAATAGTTTCAGAGCGATTGCAAGCACTTGGAAACGAGTGACTAGCAGAATTTTACAATCAATAAATTTTTTTAGGAAAAATTTAAACTTTTTCCGTCGATTTGAAAACAAGCGTTGGGATCCGTTTCGAAAAGCAGTGACAAAAACATTCTCTCATCAAGAATTATTGTCGACGTCAATTCATTCAAAATATTTATGAAATAATTTTGTTCGAAGCAGAAGAAAAAACTTTTTTGGTCCACAATCTATTTGGTTTTGTTCAAACAGTCGGTAGATTAGTTTGGGCAACGTCAATCTACGATCACACACGTTTTCAACATACATATTAGCTTGTAAATCATTTATTTACACGCGTATTAAAATACGCACCACAATATTGTGATTTAGCATACGAAACTCAATGGTAAATTGTGTTCGAAGTCGGAATTCAAGAGACTTGGAAAGTTTTCAGATTGAATGTAAACAAAAGTCAAATTTCGTTTGATGAACAAATAGAAGAAAAAAACAAAAAACGTGATACATCATCAGCGGACACTGATAACCCAACAAAAAAAAAATTGGTGGATAGGCTACTTGATTCTAGATTATTCCAAAGGCGACGAAGAAAAAAAAATGGTGCTGGGAATAGAGTGTCCTGAAAGTGGAACACAATAAAAAATCGAAAAACGTGACGATAATCAAATTGGACCGGGTGAAAGACCCGATTGAATCAATATAAATGAATCAATATGAATGAAATAAACAAATTCAATAAATACTGGTCGGTTTTTTGTTCTATATCCAACTTTTGCGTACGTCGTGCATACAATAAAATTTACACCGTTGGTGAAATGTAAATTGTTTGTGCCCCTTTTGTTGTATAAACAAAATCATACATGAGATAATTTACGCGCGAAAAAAACAACAATCAAAACAAGCGCACAACAAGAATGATTTCATCGAAAATCCGTTGTAATCACGAATTTTCATTCGGGTTACAAAAAGTAGTAGCAATAGCATCAACAGTCTTATCAATCGAGCTATTGTGAATGGGTCGGGCGAAAAGTCCATTCCGTTCACGAAGAGAGGAGAAACCGAGATACACACATCATGACTGTAAACATTAGCGAATGCATGTTGTAAACGGTCACTGTACGTTCGGTGTTGTTTTGACTTCGTGTATTTTCCACACACATTGTCCGCTATGCCAGCTTGGTGTATGAGGAATGTCAAACCAAATTAGAGGAGTGTGGTGCGCATGTGCCATTTTTTTCTCTCAACATACGCAAATTACAGTGTAGTTTGACATAAGCTTGAACCACATTTTATCGTTTTCTCTCATGTATATGGTCCCCCAATGTATGATATGCGACGTTGAAAAGTCCTCTTCAAACCTTCACGTAGACACGTCGCAGCTATTTCGTACATGTCAAATTCCCTCGAATCTCTCATACAAATTGAATGTATATATATAGTGGAAGGAAAAAAGATTCCATACAAAAAGTTAATTTTTAGTTTGTTTTTGGTGTTGCTGTTCACGATAAGTTTGTTTAATAAACATCGCTAATCATTTGGCAAACGATTCAATTAAAACCGAAGGGGTTTCTGTTGTGCCGCGACATCCAATTGATGATTCGATTCAATTCACAGTCAATATTATACGACGTCATTCACTCGTAGTTGGGCGAATGTGATGTGCTTGTGGAGACGCAACAATTGATATTATCAGCTTTGAAATATATCGACCAGTGTGTGAATTCAAACCATATGTGCAAGCGAATATAATCAAAATCAATTAATTGGAATTTACGTTCAATCGAAACGAAACGTTGAAAAGAGACACACACAAACATATTAAAGTGAGAGTAAGAGAGAGAGAGAGACAAATGTGAGAGTTGGTGTCGTCCAATGCTGACCGTACGATTGGCGACAGTTTATAAATAGAACTCAATGCAGCCAAACCGTTTTTAATGTGTGTCTGGCGATGTGATTTCCTTAATCAGGCTGAAAAACAAGAGAAAATCTTTTAATCGAACGTCAACAAGTGTGAAAAGTGTAGATACATAAAAAAAGATATGAGTAATTTAGAGATACCCACGAATAAAACACCACTTTTGGGTGTGAATTTGTCACCATCGTTGAATACATCACCATCGTGTTCGACGTTTTTACCCGAAGAAGATGCATCAACCTGTCTCCTGCTACCGAACACACCATCTCCTCCACCGCCAATGAATTTCAACGATCCACTCACTCCGAATATTCTCAACGAAAACTGCTCGCAACAAGGAGACGATTTTGTCAATGATGATCCAAGGGCAGCCGAAGAGGAAACCAGCTCATGCTCGGGCAGCTCCGGTTGCATTGAAGGACAAGTAGTGGCTGGCACAACGACCGTATTCAATCCAAATGTCTATCAGCACCTGGGCAAAAATGGTGAGGTTATGCCAGAAAGCGAAACGCAATTGCACGCACATTTGAACTTACCCGACAGCAAAGACGTACCATCATTCGTATACTGGAATTGGAAATTGATTCGCCAATGCTCATTTCTCTTTTTTGTTGCTGGTGTCGTTGCTATTGTTGCCACGGTCGTCTCATTAATTTATTCATTGCCAAAAACCTGCAATCCAAAGTGAGTAGCTGTTTTTTTGCAACGAAATGTCAAAATTATCAAACGTCACACGTTATTATGATTGCTTGATTAGAATGTCATTGTTGTTATTGAAGCGCAAGCATGCTTTAGAGACATGCAGTGAAATATGTATTTTTCGCATATTTTTGGTTATGTTTCAAAGACCAGTTTATTTTCAAAAAAAATTTTTGTTATAAAAATACATTAATTTCAATGATTTTCTTTCAGAACCGTATGGTATGAAGGGAGTGTTTTCTACGAAATCCACCCGGCACGATTCCCAGACTCAAATATTGATGGTTTTGGTGATTTGCGTGGTTTGGCGCATCGTGTTGACTACTTGACCAAACTGGGCGTGGTTGGTGTCCGCTTGAATTCAATTTTCCCATCGAAAAATCAACCGGAACATTTCCAAAATGTAACCACACTTTTTGCAATCGATGAGGTGCTCGGCTCGGCAGAAGACCTGAAAACATTGGTCAGAGCATTTCACAATAACAATCTGTCGCTGATTCTTGATTTGCCGATTTATCCATTCTTGACAAAGCTCGAGCCAGTGGTGACCATTATTGAAGAGAGCACAAAACATCCGATGATTATGGACGAAGGTGCACTTCGAGTGGCACGAGCATCGAGTGAAAAAAATATCGTTGTTCAGGCACTTTTGCTTTGGATGAAATGCGGCATCGATGGATTTTACATCAAAGGCTTGGAATACTTGCACGATGATCCGTTGCTTGTGGATAATATTCGTGCTTGGAAGGCATTGATCGGTTCAAATCGAATTCTAATGGTCAACAATCAGTTGCTTGAGAATGTTGACCGGCCAATTGCTGAGGATATTGTAAGGAATGTGGATTTGGTTGACATTTTCATCGATGTCACCAATGGCACAAAACAAATTGCACAACAAATCAATCAAAAATTGAGTGGGCCACTGAAACCAGGCAATGGAGCCTATATTCAATGGAGTATCGGCGGCATATCTGAACAACAAACGCACAAATCGTACGAGCTAACCACCAATGGTACTTTGGCTGCCACACTAATGTCACTCATGCTACCTGGTTCGCCGAATATTTATCATGGCGACGGTACCACTGAACAGAGCTCGCGCCAACATTTCAGCGAACCTATTGATTCGAAACATATGCATCGCCTACAAGGAATGGTTTGGAATACAGTGCCCCAGGTCACTGATCATGGTCTAAACCATTCGGTACGCATCAGTGCCGATGATTTTGATACGATTGCCCGAATGATTTCATTGCGCGACATCTCGCCGTCCATCTACAAAAATATCATCAAAAAAAAAGGAAAATACGAATCAAATACATCAGCAATGTTTCATGAGAATGGCAATATTTTGATACTAATGCGATGGTATCCAAGACGAAATACATTTGTATCAATATCCAATTTTGGCAATAACAAAATATCACTCGATTTAACCAACTACTTTTACAGTGGCCAAATTATGCTTGGCGACAAAGTACAAGAGAAAATCTATTTTAAACAATTTGAAATTGGACCGAGTCAAACGATCATCGTCAAGCTTGATAAATAATGTGATGGAATGTAAAAAGAAATTCAAGCTCTCACATGCTTGAAAACTCGTAGATTTTTAGAAGATGAAAAACAACAACAAATACAAATTTATTTCACCGAATTTATTTGCACATTTTCAAATGGAAATAAATTCATGTTATTTTTTTTTTTTGAGTCGATTGTTGAATGACTACAATTTGATGTAATAAAAATTTAGATCATTTTTAATAAATAAAATTTGAAGAAAATTCAATTTTGCATTGAATGCCAAAATATAATTGTGGTTTTTTGATTGCTCCGATTTTTTTTTTCTTGCCATAATTGTTTTTCTCATTCTTATAGATTTGAAAATGTTCATATTGTGAATACTTTATAGCATGAATAAAATGTCAGCAGATTGAAGAAGAAGTGTAAGTATTTTCCAGAAAAAAAAACGAAAATTCAATTTTTCGGATCGAAATTTTCTTTCCACCTCAATGAAATATCATCCACACTATGTGGGCTGCGTGGACTGTATACTTACCGCTTGACACGTGACCTCTAAATTGACCCTGAAATGTCAATGCTAACGAAAAGAAAAATCTGTGTGTTTAAGCATGCTTTTGTTTTGTTTAAATCAATTTATTATTCGGAACTAATTAAAATTCAAATACAATGTCATAAAACTAGCTTGAATTGTTTATTCAATTTTTTTTCGTTTGTTTTTTTTTCATAAATCTGGCAAATTTTGTGTTTTGAACATTCAAAACCAGTATATAGGAGATTGAGCAATTGCTTCGAAATTGGCGTGTGTCAGCAATTGATAAACGCTTTTTTTTCTTCGTCTAAATAAAATTAAAATGAAAATTAGCCTTATAATCGTATATCAGTTGTTCTTGTTCAGAAAATTGTCAAAATTAGAAAGAAATTGGGAGAAAAAATAGTTTGCAAAATACAACTTTACAAATATGTCACTAATAGAGAGAATCGAATATTCATTCTGCTTATACCTAACGATTTTGTTTTTGTTTCAATTTTATTTTCAATTTTTTTTTCTCATTCATATTTCATTGCTTCACACAACAATACTGCTTAAATTCTAGGGGATTAAATCGAAATGCCTACGAAGTGACAAACACACCGGTCTATTTTCTTAATTCTCCGATTCCACGTGTGAAAACATAATATATGTTTCCAATTCAGTTTATTTCTTATCCGATTCTCTAAAATAATTTATAAACATAAGCTGTAAATTCCTGTGAAGCCGTGTCGGTGTATTAATTAAAACATTTAACATTCTACAAATAGAATTTTCTAATTTATCTTGTCTTGAACTTCCATTTAGAGTATAAAAACGAATTCTACTTAATTTAAACGAAAATAAAATTTTAACGGTCCGTGTCGAATTCTTTTGTCCTAATAAAACTTGTCGATGGCCATTTTAAATTAATGGAATTGTATTTCTTCATCTCATCTCGCTTATTTACTATATAGAAAGGCACGTTGCGTTTTTCTATTCAATTTTTTTCTTCTGTCTCAATTAAATACAAAGAAAGAGCGACTTTTCTGTTAATCTCCTATTACTAGCTCATCCTCTTGGAGTGACAAGGAAATTATTTTATTCAATTTGCAATTGTCATTTTGTTATACATTTTCTTTATGCTTGTTTAAGGTTCGGTTGCGAACTGAAATTCTTGTGTTTCATGGCTGGATCCATGACATAGTTGTTTTGCATGACGGAAGTGGTCGGCAAGGGTGGTAATTTATCGCTTGGATGACGATGACTTATCGATGTCTTCGGTCGAGATTTATTGAGCTGAGTTGTACTCAAGCCGGACACTGGATATTTTCCCTTTGACATCTGCAGCGTGTTCTGTTTAACATTCGACGACGGATGCTTTGGCATCACAAACGCTGTTTGTTTCAACAGAGAACGATCGTTGCACAAGGCTGATATCAATGGCAAATCCAAGTGCTTGCTATGCTCGCGTAACACATTTATGTCAATCGGCGTTGCTGGTGCTATTGTTGACGTAGAATTTGTTACGGTTTTGACCGGCATATGTGTGGCTAACTTCATCGATGCATTGGTTCGTGGCAAGGTCGTTGTGATTGGTTGCGCTGGAAGCCGTGGCTTTTGAATTATTGCTGCAATTGAAATGAATTTCATGAGAAAAATGCCCAAAAAATGAATAAGAAATAAAAACGTGTTTAAATTCCACTTACGTGCTGATGGTATGGCCATTTGTTCTTCGATGGGCGGCGGCATTGGCGGCTTAATCGATTTCTTGTGATATGGTGGAGGCGGAGGAGGTAGTCGTTTTGCTTTTGGCAGCGTTTCAATGGAATTCAAAATGTTGTCATCTGATTTGGATCGCGCAAACATTGTTGCTGTTGCCATCGGTCGGGGCCGTAGTGGTATCGGCGGTGGTGCATCATACGACGAGCATAAGCTAGCTATGGATGGGCTATAAAGCGGTGAATAGGCACCAGATGGCAATTGAACATAAGTGTCAGACAGATTTTGCGTCGATGCATAATGCGAATGCGTTGAATAGGCCATTGATAGGTATGGCGTGCTACGATAAATGGCATGACCTTTGTACGCATCCCAGGTGCCATGGTTCGCATGAATAAAATACGGTGGTGGAATAGCAGCTGTGCTCTGTGCCATTGCTGCTATTATTGAACCTTGTTTCGCATCCAAGTACTCTTGTTGGCTGATTGCCGGATCTTGCAACGGGTAAATGACATAATCGCAACTATGAATGGAAATGAAAAAAACATTGAATTTGTTATTGAAATGAATATAAATGGAGGAAATAAAAAATGTAATTTGTTTTTCAAACAGAAACAATCCTACATAAGTCATGATACACATCATCACAGTGGTTATGATTCATAACCCAACTAATTTGTTATATTGACTGAATTGTCATTGAAATCACGTGATAGACTTACTGTCAATGCAATAACCTACCTATCGTACAGCTGTTTTTGGTACAATTCAATTTGCGACTGTGCCAATTGACTGGTGTAGACGGTTGCGAGTTGTGCTGGTGGTGGAGGTGGTGGTTGGCGAGGCAATGATGGCGGCGGAGGAATGTATTGTCTAGCTGGTTTGATAACTGGTAAAAGAACACAAGCTCGTGGTGTTTGTGCTGTCGTTTTCACCTCTGGATACGGTGACGAAATGTTTGACAAATGGTTTTTATGAACGCTGCTTATGTTGTACGGACCGACTGGAATGCCAATGGAATGCGGTGTGGCTAAGAGATTTTGTGATGCACTGTGCGGTACTTGTGGAATGACGGGCGGCGGAATTGTTGGTGCAGCATAGCTCGGTTTTGGCAATTGATTCTCACCCACTAAACTGGTATGGGCTTTTAAAATGTTGATTTGCGGTCTCGTCGTAATGAACCGAGCTGCCGCTTCTTCTGGTTGACTCGTTTGAGATGAAACGGATGGTGCTGAAGTGGATAGATTCGATGTTGAGCTCACCAGCACACGGTTCGGTTGCTGTGAATATGGTGGTGGATCGCGGGCAGGTATCGCAGGTATTTCATCATGTTGTTCGACCACATTCGTGGCCACTGATGTAATTTTATGGTGTGCATTGTAGGGTGGTGGCGGCATGGCTCGATTTGTGCTCATCATACCGGCAAATGCACGATGCGTATTGCTGTCGATTCGAACCGGAGGCGGCGGTGGGTTTGATGACAACAAATCAACGTCGAATGTATCATCTGATGGGGCAGTATCTTCGTGACCGGGCAAAAAACTTTCACCCTCCTTCAGTGGCAATGGCATAGTGACATAGTCACAATCGGAATCCAACGTATTGCTAACGGTTTTACGTGATGGATACGATCCTCGGCCAACGATTAGGTCGGTCAATTCCTCAGCACTCAACAGAGTTTGCTTCTTATCCGTTGGATCACTACCGTCGCCCCGAAATGATGTCGAACTCACATTCGAATCGGATCGCATTCGAAAATCATTCGCACTACTCTCTTTCCTTGATTGGTTGAAATTTCCATCCACCGAATCCACGTTCAATGACTCGTTCATCTCACTCTTCGGTTGAAAACTGCCGTAATACGAACTCTCATGACTCTCTGACTCGGCCAATTCCGACGAATGACCCGTCAATTCGCTATTACTCATTGTGTACACGCCACTCGTTTCAGTTGGTGCTGGATTGTTCAGTGTGTAAACGCCCGAAATATCTTCTTCGTCAATGGTATTGGTACCGTATGAAACATCAACGGATGTTGTCGTCGATTCACTGATCGCCGAATTTTGGGCTGTATGACTGAACCCTAATTCCATGCTGCTTGAAGTTGATGGTTGTCTCCTTGAATCCGATGAACTTGTTATTGGCTGTGGACTGCTTTCCGTTGCCACAACAATTGTACTACAAGTGGACGAACACTGTGAACCAATGTTGTGCTGTGAATTCGGTGAATCTGATTCGGACTGTTCCATTTTGCGTTCTGGTTGCTCGGGTGTTGATTCATTGCTCGCCGATCGAACAATTGGACGCGTCGACAATCGTTTCATTGACTCGTCCAGTTCTTTCATTGACATTCGACTCACCGATGACGTCTGTCGGCTAACACTCGGTTTGTCAAGCAAATGTGCCAATGCTAAACTTTCGGTCGATGGTGCCGCTATGTTTGCAGCTGGCGGTGTATTGATCATAATTTCGAGTTCATCCTCCGAATGCACCCGATCACTAACAATTCCGGACGTTGTGTTCGAGCTCGTGCTCGAAATCACCGATATGCGTTGATCGCCTTTATTTTTGTACGGTAAATTCAATGCTCTCGAATACATGTCACACACATGCATCGAACTGCATTCCTCCTCTTCACGACGTATGGCATCGTTCAGTCTCGTTACAATTTTCATTGAAAACTGATGCGTTTCCTTGCATAATGAAAATAATTTCTTATTCTTAACGTCGGACATTGAATAAAGTATGGTTTTGTGTTCGCCGTATTTAATTTCGAATTTCTTCCGCTCAAAGCACAATTTACTGATGTTTGGCCACAGAAAGTTGGCCGTTTGGAAATTCTCACCGAAAATCTTGATGCCTTTTGCATACACAACAAACCATATTGATCCGGGTCCGGTTTCGTTTTTTGTTAATTTCATTTTGAATATGTGCGCATTGATGGCATCGTTCAGTGCACACGATTCTTTGATATAATTGGTTTCGGCATCAGCTCGTGACATGCCACGATACTCTTTATGGCACGATTTCAATGCTGCCGCTCCCCATGTCGTTCGTAAATTGCTTGGTATATAATCGTCTAATTTAAAATAATCGTCGCTACTTTCGTCGGGACAGTCGCCAAAATCGGCTTGCAATGCAAGCGCTCCGAGCAGTATCAACGATTGTTCGGAGCATTCTTTTGGGATCTCTTGATTAACTGTATTCGATTTGAGCTGTAGGTAGTAATTGTGACGTGATGTTTCGTCTCGTAACATTAACGGGCTTTCGATGTAGAATTGTACGCGAAAGTGAAACTCCAGCAACGGTCGACCATTTGCATCCAGACCCTGGATTTGGAAATAGAACAATAAATAGAGAGAAAGAGAGTGGGAGAGGGGAGAGAAATTGAAAGAATAAAATTAATTGATATACCCAATTTGCCATAATTTTGGAATTGAATGCCAATCTAAATGGACTTAATGACTTACGTGTGTGTGGGATGAGCGCCAACTTTTCGGACCATATTTCGATAATTTGCTTTCTGGATCGGCAAATAGGTATTCGCCATCTATAAAAAAAACGAATAAAATCAATTTGTTAATCGTTCGTTTATCAAATTATTCTTATTTCTTAATCGTTCACATCGTTCACATATTGATTTTTTTTTTATTTTTCTCCAATTTGGTTCTCTGTTATTTTGATTGTTGCGTTGAAGAAACAAAAATTAATCACTTTATCTTCAGATATGTCAACCAAAAAAAAGTGAATAAATACCCAAATTTGTGAGATTGTGAGCCAACCGTTAATATTTAAAATAAAACGACTTAAAATTAATTTTAATGGGAAACAATTGAGAAAGAGCAATGACTTCGGTCTCGCCCGAAAAAAAAAGATATTTCTTAAAGGTATAAGAATTTTAATGCCAACATTTTTGTTTCGTTCAAAAGAATTTGCCCTTTTTTATCGTAACCAGCAGAGAGAGAAAAAGCAACGAACGTATTAAAACTTCTTCTGAAAAGACATTTCATCGAAACAGATATTAATCCAAAATGTCGTTGATTTAAAAAAAAGGAGTTATGTTTGTGCGTAACTTTTTTTTTCCCTCCACGTTTAATGGCCTCTGAAGTAAACAGATTAGCTGTTGGCTTGGGGCCAATTTAAGACGAAGAAAGAAAAAAAAACATTGTAGATGTAAATTAAAATGATCCATCTTAACGATTCGAAATTGCAGTCGCCTATCTGTGTGTATCCGCCTTTTGAAGCCACATCGTATCGTAACAAATAAGAATGTTATTTCCAGAATATTTCGGTTTATTCCAATTTGGTCGTGGTGGTATGCAAAAAAGTGGAAATCGAAAAAAACAAATTCCATACATAAAGTTAAATGAGTGAATAAATCGAATTCCTCGGTTTTCGAGCGAATGAATACCTGCACGAGATGATCGTATGCATCAGAAAAATTGAAATGAAGGAAATGAGAGACACACGGAGAGGCAAAAGAAAAGAGACTGAAAGCGGCCCAAGAGAGAGAGAGAGAGAGAGAGAGAGGAATGAAGAAGATGATGATGAAAAAAAAACAATATATATAAAGCAAAAACAACAACACTAATGCCAAAATAATAATAAAATGAAAACGAGACTTAAGTTTGTGTCAGCTACCTGAATTACTAAACACGCGTCTTACGTCTTTTATTTTAATGCGTTCATGCTTAATACTTTTCTTTCTCTTGCTGCTTTTTCCCCTCTCTCTCTCTCTCTCTCTCTCTCTCTCTCTTCACGTATGTATGTTTTATGTGCGCGTTCTTCGAGGTTGAGAGCAACGAGCAAGCGAGCGTACAACAAAGTGAATATAATGAGTGGGCCTGTTCATATACATATATGAGATGGGTAATTTCTTCTTCATGCTGCACTCTTCGATCGCTCGCTTTTTTTTATCATCATCATTCATTCCGACCGATTCGGTTCGAATGCAGTTTAACCATCTCGCTAACTTTTTTCTTCTTCTTCTTCTTCTCATTCTTCTCTGCATTTGTCGCTCGTGTTGTAGAACACAGAATGCATTCGTCGTATAAAACGACATTGACGTTGATTATATGCTCTTTTTTCATCTTATTTTGTTGTTTTCGTTTTATTCTTTTTTTCTTCAGTTCTGTTGTGCACAAGAAAATATCATTTTTCTTTATGATCGTAGGATGAGTATTTGTGTATACGTGAGTATTTCCTATGTTATTGCGCAACACACACCATTTGATTCATTCGTTCGTTTGCTTTCAGCGTCTTCAAAGATATGCTAGCAGCCTTTTTCTGTTCCTTTTTGCATCTCGTGCATTCATGTGTTCTTGTGATTTTGTTAATAAACTTTGCATGTTTCATTTAATCTTTCTTTCAGGAGGAAAAAAAAATGTGGTCGAGAGAAAAAATGTGGACTTTTTTCTTTCTCTTTTCATTTTTTCGATGTGTTGTTGTTATTTTTATTTCGAAAAAATAGTTATTGATTTTATTTTCAGTCCTGTTTTTCTGCTTCTATCCGGTTTGACCGAGCAAAATGTCGCATTAAAAACGCAGTAATTTTTGTTTACATGTCAAAATGGTATTATTTTAGCATGCAACATGAATTGGAACGAAAAAAAGATCATCGATCGACATAGTTTTGGTCATTTGAATATGAATTGTACTGTTCTTGAAATATGTGCATTAAATGCTTGCGCTTATTGTGTGATTTAGAGTGACTATGCAGTATGCACTCACTCAATCTCCGTAATCTGAAATAATTACAACTGAAAAAAATGGAGCTGCATGCGATCGCTGGCGAGAGCATAAAAAAAAATCGTCGAATGGAAACGAGCCTACGAATGAAGCGACCGTATGGCGAGCGTTGAGCTCAAAATACCAGGTCAAATGTATTTTGATCATCTAACTCGCGTGATTAAAATGGCGTTTGTATGCATTTTCTCTCTCCATCTCTCACTCTCTCGTTGTATTAAATTGTTTGGTGTCCCATTTCCCCGCTTGTATCGCGCTCGTCTCTATCAAGTTTAGATATATCCCACAGAAAAAATGGTTTACGCTTTGAATGTTCTCTTGTATATCAAAATGTTGACAGGAGAGAATAAAAAGTAACAGCAACAACAGCCGTACATCTGTACCTTAGAATTGGTTTGATTGATTTCTTTTCGGTGTGTTATTCTCTGTTCGTTTTTGTTGTTCATGTTTTCCATGTCGCGTTTTCTCTCTGCTGCGTTTTTGTTGGTCTGTTGTTTTGGCTCGAAATAAATGACAGGCCATTCAATTATTGTTGGTTTTTGTGTGTGTGTGTGTGTGTGTTGTGCTGGTGCACCAGTATATTTCAAATATTTTTCTCTCTTTGTCGTATCGTGTCGTGCATTCGGCGTAGCACGATTTGTTCATCAAGCGAATATTAGAGTTGTTGTTGTTGGTTTTCTTTCTCCTTAATCATCGTCATCATCATTGATCGACTGAGTATGGGAAAAGCATTGAATCAAATCAGAAATTCCATTTTGACGTATGGTCACTGCCTTTTATTGATTCATTTCGACTGATTTGATCTCAGCATTTGCATCATTTTATCATTCATTTTGATTAATGTTATCTGTGTTCAATCTTCGTGGCTCGATATGTTGTTGTTGTAGTTATTTCGTATGACTCGATACGCGAATGAAATTTTTTTTTTCGTTTTTGTTGCTATTTTTTTCTTTCTTCTGCGAAAAGAGACAAAGCAAAAGTCTTCGTTTTCCTAAATGAATGCTTACACGTAAATCGTTTCTTGTTAGTTTGAAGAGTTTTGATATGTTGGCGATATAAATATAGCTACTGCTTTGACGTGAAAGGAATTCGCACAGTGAAGAATTCTTTTCAATATATCTGTAAAGAATGAAATCACAAATCACCGGTATGCTAATTTACGAAATGAATCCACCAAACACACATTCGACCCATTCATGTCTTCTTCTCCAATTTTTTTTATTTATTTGGAAAGCAAATAATATGATCGCTAAATTGTACACGTCGTGGAATTTCAGAACGTTGCGATTTCTTTCACTTATGCATGGATAAAACGTGAAATGAAGCGAAACCATTTAACATATTCAACGACCGTTGCATGCGCCTTATCAATTGTTTCCCATTTACATAAATTGGCTTGGAATAATTCGGATACCAATCGAATCGCTTACCTATGAGAACAGCCAGACCGAAGAGTTCGGTGTCGAGCATTCCTTGTTTGGCAAAGTGAAGACATGTTTGGGTATAAACTTCGCGAACACGACTCTTTGCTTCGACTAAAAAGTACAATGTGCGTGGCTGGGGAGTTCCTAATAGTCTGTAAATGTTAAAGAAAGGGGAAAAAATTAGCCGACTGGTGTTCAGATACACTTTGAACAATGGCTTTCATGGAAGACTTTAAACCATGGCTTAGATCACATTAAACCAATGATATGCATACTTGAGAGCAAGAAAACGGCTTCCTGGTAACAGTGGTCTCGTTAGTGGCGCGCAAACCTCTAAGGGCGCGCTGACGGTGCAAAAAGCTCGCATGCTGCATTGTTACCAGCTGCAAATACTTCCTAGAAATAGTTCCTGCAAATAAACATACACATTTTATTAGTTTTATTATGCAACAGAAAAAAAAATGGCAGAACATTTCAATTGGAATTGGTATCTTTTAATGTGAAAAATGAACAACCGGCTTTCTACATTGACGCGTACGCATGCGGCGTGCATCAATTTTTATAAAATATCCAAAATGT
This sequence comes from Sitodiplosis mosellana, assembly GCF_009176505.1. Classification (NCBI taxonomy): domain Eukaryota; kingdom Metazoa; phylum Arthropoda; class Insecta; order Diptera; family Cecidomyiidae; genus Sitodiplosis; species Sitodiplosis mosellana. The sequence continues at coordinate 519,719 of NW_022595247.1, read as the reverse complement.
CAAGTCATAATAATAATTGTCATTGTGTGAGTTGGGGTTTCAGCACACAAAATGCAAGCTGTTATCGAAAATATTGAGCATTTTTTTTAACGGGTTTTATATTTTATCCCATTGTAAAGTTTCATCCAAATCGATGGAATACATAAAGATAACGTTTGGTTGGTGTGTGTGTGTGTGCGCGCGCGCGAATGACGATGAAAAAAGAAGAAATATTGCATTGGAATTTTTTTTTCATACGTAAATAGCTACGATGTTGATATTATTTTGCGCATATTTGCTGTATTCTTTCGACCTCGATTCCAATGAATTTATGACTTTTCTGCGGTTTGCCACGCTCTTACAGATATGGAATAACTGCACGGTTTACGTACAGCACACAGCCAAACAAAACCAAAGCCAACCAACCGATGCACACAAAATGTTATTCAAATCAATGCAACATTATCGCAGTAGCAGAAACCAAAATTATTGGTTTCATTCTGCCCGTTCTTTTCCACTCTCTCTCCCTCCCTCCCTCGCGCTCTCTCTCACTCTCGCGAATTGTATTTTCTTTTACGTTGCATTCAAGCGAGAATGCAATAATTTGGATGTGTCAATAAAACGAAACCGCAAGAATGGAAAATTATGCACCAAATCGAATGGGAATGGTGAAGAAATCGTTTTTTATTGGTAGATTTGTTTTTTTAAGCATTCAACATCTTCTTTTGTTGTTGTTGGTCTAGAGCTCCATTTTCTAACCAAATTAATATTTTCACTTTTTATAAAAGAAATCAAGCAAACGGCGAACAATTGCTTCCATTGGCAGAGCCTCTAAATGCCTTTAGATTTTGAAAAATTTGAAATGCGATTGTCGAAAATCAACGTCACAAAACCTAACATCACAAGAGGAAGCGAAAAAAAACACTCCGGAATGGAATGTTTGTCTGCCATTTTTTGTTCGTTGGTTTTCTTCTTCTCTTCTTCTGTCGAGTCAAGATGCATTTGCGGTGTAAATTGTGTATGAAAAAAAAGAGCAACAACACGTTGAAAAAGGAACCAACGAAAAAAACCATTAAATTCAAACTAAAGGCCATGATTAAACAAATATTTATGATGGTGCTTAAAATGCTGCAATGTTCTCTTTCTATCTATCTCTCACTCTCTTGAGACGTCTGCTTGAGATGTGTGTACTCAAGTTAAAGCCCATTTCGACACACACGGCCACATCGGAGAAAAAAAACGAGAAGAAACCAGCGAATGAACAAACGAAAATGAATCAAACACAAAAATATTTGCGGGTAAATTGTCATTTCTCTTGGTCCTACGTTTTTTCCGTACGATTTTTTCATAACTTATTTTATTTATTTTTTGCTTGGTTTGTGTGTGTTGGTCGGTCGGTTGGGCGCGCAATGCATGCTGTGTTTTTGGTGAATTTTTCGCGGCAACTTATAGTCACCTCAGTAACCGCCAGAGTGATCTTCAGTGTCTGTTTGCGTTGTTTTTTTTTCTTCTCTCGTTGCCGTTCTTCTTTTTGAGTATTCACAGCCGGGAGCGCGCGCGTCGAGTGTCGAATACTGTGTTAATTGACATTTATGGGACTAGAAGATGTCGATTTTTCAATGTCATATACCTCAAACCATTGATTCAGTATGGATTCGTTCGATGGAAAAATAAACAACGAATTCAACGACGCACAAAAATAATCCACACATCTTTTGTACACAAATTATCAGCACCAAATCCGATATAAAAATCATCTATTAGAAAACTTGTTTCCCCACTTTCTGACGACGTTAGTCTAACTCCAATGCGTAAAATGAATATCGCCTGCGCTCTCATTCGCTCTTATGCGCTCTCACACACTCATTCCCAACACTTATTCAAAGCAGCCACCACATCTATACACGAAAAATTCTATCATCAAATAACTACACTCGAGAAAATATCACTCACCGATTACATTCCGAAGAAATAACACATTTAATTACATTCACATTTCGATTAAATTTTATTAACGATGATTCCTCTCTCTCTCTCTCTCTCTCTCTCTCTCGGCAGCCCGAACAGATTAGCTCTCGCTTGACTGCGCTGTTTTTTTTCTGTCTTCCATTTTCTTAATCACACTATGAATTTCAACTGAATTCTATCTGAAGCTGAGACTGCTTCTGTTGGTGATATTATATTTGCCGTTGCGCTTTCATATTAATGCATCGAATTAATATGAAAAGATATACATTAAAATAATAGCTACGAAAAATATCAGAAACTATCAACGGTGTGGGTATGTGTGTTTAGTGAGTTTCTGTTGTAGATTTGCCAGATTTAAACTGTGGTGTCTCTCTCTCTCTCTCTCTCTCTCTCTCTCTCTCTCTCTAGTGCATGGCGTCGAAATGAAGCTTCTAACGAAGGAAACAACAAGCAACGGCGAAGCTATTCCGATACGTGGCCGTATTTCAAAACTGTGGCTGATCAGAATGCGAGAGAGAAAGAAGCAAATGGCCAGAAAACGATGTAAAACTTAATAACGAAAAAAAAAACCGAAGAAGAAACACAGAAAAACACAAAAAAACACAAGAGAAAAAAAATTATGTGAATGATAATGAGCAAGCTCACAGAACGACAGCCACAGAGAGGATAAAAAGTATTTGTGTATTTTTATTCGTTTCTTAATTTATTAGTATTATGATACGAATCATCGTTGTTGTTGTTTTTTTTTTGTGTATGAAAATTGAAAACGTGGTCCGAGTTGCTCAATTTTTGTGCCAGTGAATTCGCAAAATTGGCGCATTTTCGAGCGAAAAACCACAAACTTCAACCCATGAAAATGGTCGACGTATATTTCTAACAAAATAAACGATTTCAACGAAACCGATCCCCGCTGCACATTCACATCAACGCATACACAAGATAATAAAACTCTTGTTTTTTTTCTCTACACCGAACTTAATATGCCTCTCTTTTTGTAGTAGGTATCAATGTGCATGTACACTCATTGAACTTCGATTGGCTATTAAAGAAACAGCACGCCAATGGAGGAAGAGACTATAAAACCATAAAAAAGCTAATTTCTTGTTTGCTTTAAATTTGGTCGGGTATTTAAATTATGCAATTATAAGTGACTAATTGGCAGCTTAACTTTTATTGTACCATTTTATAGCCTCTCTCACTTTCCACCGAACTAATCACTATTCTAAGCGAAACATGTAATTTTCACGATAATTTAATCGATCCAGCCCCCAGAATGTGCATGCATGGCGCGCAGCGCTGACGAAGCCAATGCAAAATGGTAGCAAACATGAAGGGCACGCTGTTTGTTTGTCAAGGCCAGTCACATTCCAAAACTTATTTATCAAACAATAAATTTACTCACGCCATAAAAAAATACAAACAATTTTTTGTTTCGTATGAACATGGCAATTTTTCCACATATACCTCACTCATCCCAAATTGACCACTCTGCCAGGCCGAACAGTTCCAGTGTTCAGAGAGTAAGCGATTCAGTAAGATTTGAATAACAATTTATTTTAAGGTTTTAAGGCGAAAAATCGTTTTGTCTTTTATTAGCCGCAAGAATTTCCAGTGATACGACGAAGACGACGAAGACGACGATAAACGATTCAGAGTGTGTTGATAATACGTCTGTTTTGTGCTTCTTTCTAAAATATATAATTCACTAAACCGGATCTGTGCTGTTGTTTCATTTTTGTTTGCTCGAAAGAATTTTCAGCATTTTTTCACTGGTGTATCGATAAAAGCTGGCTTAAGCCGCAACTAAAACCAAAAACACCAAAAGAAATTAATGAGCGGCAGCGGCGAACAACAACAACAATGACCGAACTGAATGGATGCATTTTTAATTTGAATTAATTCTTTTTTCCCTAGATCAAAAGTTCATCAGCTTTCGTTTAAGATAAAGACTATGTTGGAACAAATGACTGGAAATTTGTAACGACGAAGAGCCTTTCAATCAGAGAGAAAGAGATAACTTTCAAGAGGAAAAGAAAAATCGTCTTCATTAAAAAAAATATAAAATCGAAAAATGTGAGTGAATCTTTTGAACGCTAGCACACACTAACAAAAACTCTCTTTTTGGAAAAAGAGACTCTCTCGATGCCTCTCTAGTATAGTATAGTAAAAATTCGGAACATTTCCGTAGTCGGTGAACAGTTTTAGTGTGGTATTTCGAATGTAAAATGAACAGAATTGGAGTACGTTGTACTACACCTTCCAAATAAACCACAATCGATGTTGGCAGAACCGAACCGCGCAACATCAAAACCAATCATACTCTCAAATACACATCGAAAGCATAAAGGAATCGAAGCGTAGAGAGAAAGAGAGAGCAAAAAAAAGTGAATATAAAATAATCTACAGATTCATCTCGAAACATTTTTCTTATAGATATGAGCATACCAAACATACTGCTGTGGTTGGTTTCGTCTCTTTGTTCCATTCTTATTCGTTTGAGCCGTCGTCCTTTACCTCCAAATGGACGTTTTGTTGTTGTTCTTATTGTGTGTGTTTTTTTTCTCGATGCTAACGAAATACGTTCATGTGCATTTTTGAGAGCAAGAAAAAGAAAAGGAAAAAAACGTACACACAATAAAAAGCAATAACAACGGCAACGGCCGCAATGGCAGCACTTCACATAGGAATTTTTTACGAAAAATCAACAACAACAACAACAAGGAATGAAGAGACAGAGATCCAATGTGAATGTGGCAGAGTAAAGAGTATGTGTGAATCAAAGAGGAAAAACATCATCATCATGGTAATGAAGCATAGCAACGACGAGAAGAACGAAAAATGAAGAGAAGAGAAAAGAAGAAGAAGAAAGAAAGAAAGAAAGAAAGAAAGAAAAACTTTATAAAACACCTAAAGGAAATTCTTTGGCCATCAAATAACAATTTACATACCAAAAAGGGCACTCTATCGAAACAAACGAATGGCTGAACAAAGCACACAAAAACGAATCGACAACAACAAAACACACTACGATTTCATTCCGTGCACACAAACACACACACTCTCTCTCTCTCTCTCTCTCTCTCTCTCTCTCTCTCTCTCTGTCGCATGCACATTTCGGGCCAACACAGACATACACACCGAAGAGACAGAGGCATCAAGGCTGAAACATGAAAAAGGAAATGAGCAAAAAATGAGAAAAATCTCTATGAATGCGATTCACACATACTCTACGAGTAAAAACAACGAGCCAAAGCTCGAGGCACTGGGATCTCTCTCTCTCTCTCTCTCGCTCTTCGTTTCCTATGTTTAGTGATGCGCGGTTTGTCGATCAAAAACTTAGTCGTCGTAGCTTGTGCTCTGCGACCTTATAGTTCGTCTCTCGGCATTCAGGCATTTTTGGTCTACCTACTACCCAAATATCGGCTTGGTGGTTTTGCTTTTGCAAACAATTCGTGCTGCTTTAAAATTCAAATGAATGCATTCCACACCGAGCGAGTGCTAACCTAACTGTATTTCTAAACGTTGTGCAATGTTGCAAAGCTGAATTTGAATCAAATTCACCGTTCGCCAATCGCAAAGGTTCGTTTATGCCAAGTCTTTCACAATCTCATTAGAAAATATTGCGATTTGAAGAGCAGCTCCCGATTTCGTCTCATTCGATTTTCGTTTTAATATTCGGAATTTTTCCATTGCATTCAACATTTGACGCAGAAAAAAACAACTTTCCACTGCACTTCTTTCGACACAAAATATGAAAAACGACCAGAATTCTCTTCGGGAAAAAAGAGAAAGAACAATAATTGTGCATGTTTCAAGTCCATTTATGAGTCGGTTTTTATTACTTGGTCTTATTATGAAATTCTTGCCGCAAATTTTGAGTTCTGCATCATTTTTTGGTGCATCCAATGCATATCTTCAGTCTTAATAACCAAGCAATAAATGAAGGAAAACCCAATCTTTCTCGTATGATCTGAAAAAAAAAATGTATTACTGTAGTGCTGCTGCTGCAACTCTCTCAGTGTCTGCATTTGAATGACGAAAAATTCAAGCGACGGCGACGAAAAGAATGAAGATACACACGATGGGACAGAGCGAGAGAGCAACCATAAACATAAACCGTGTTTCAGTGCTCCACTGATTATTACACATTCATAAAATGTACGCCTCTTGAATGTTCAGCACGGTACAATCATTTGAGAGAGCTACATTCTTCGTCTATAGAGAAATGAAGGGAAAAAAACACGATCACATTGCATGCTCTCGTGCAGCACATCGAGCACACTCTCTGCTGGAGGAACACGACCAAGGCACCGGGCACACCAAACACATTTGGATTGTATAACGCATAAAATATGCTGCGAATGATGACGACGACGACGTCGAGATAGAAAAAAATACCGAGCCTTTGAAACGATCGAGAAAGGAATTGAAAAATCACACTAAAAGAGCAAAAAAAAATTCAACCTCGAAGAAAAGAAGAAAAAAAACAGCAACGAAAAATGAAGGAAGAGATAAAAGCGTACACACGAATAGAGAGAGAGAAATACCAACAACAACAACAACGGTGATACGAAGAAAGAGAAATATTCGAAGCCAAAAGAATTTCGAACAGTAGCCGATGGCCGGTCCGGTTTTATCTTCAGCGTTGTGCTGCGCTATGCTATGCCGTGTGTTTATGTGTTTTTTTCTCTTCTTTTCATCTTGTTTTCTTTTTCTCGCTTTTAATCAGAGGAAGAATGAGGAATTTTTCTTCATTTCTTTTGCGCTCTCCGTTCGTTCAGTGCTTTGCTCTCTCACTCTCCGTATGTAAATTGGATTAGACGCTGTAATTATGGTTATATATATTTTTCGACGGTGAACTGCAAATGTGTGTTTGTATATATTGGTGGTCAGTGTTCACTTCTTCCAAACTAATGGAATGCAATCGCTTCTTCATTTTTTTCTTCTTCTCTCTTCTCCTCGCGCTCCTCTTTTTTCATTGGTTCTTTTCTCGCAGGCTTGTTGTAAACGATTCATTTTTATGTGAATTAACGCATTTCGACCTAAGAAAGAAAGACCACAGAAATGAAAAAAAAATGTATGTCTCTTCTCCTTCTTTCGATTTGAGCATCAATTTTTTCGGGTGATTCGCTAGATTCTTTACGCAGATGTTCACCTTCATTAAATAGCCAAATCTTCCTCTTTTTCTCTCTCGATTTTCGTTCACGAAAGGCGACTCGACAAAAAAGAACCCGAAAAAAAACAACTTAACGTTGGCCTGATATGCTTTGCTTGCCATCCTTTAGCGAGCGCTCAAGACAGGTAGCACTATTCGGATACGCATGTACTAATTGTAGCACAGCAACGTGTGTTTTTTACACGCGACTTTTATCGATGATCGTTCAACTTACTCGATTGCCATGTTTTTTTTTTCTCTGCTTTACCTTCATCAAAATCTTTCGATCTTTTTGTGCCTTTTTTCGACGTTTTTCTCTTCAAAAACAATTCTTTGATTCAAGGAAAACAAAATTCTTTCTGTGCAATGCGAACAATAGGAAAGAATTCGTTCTAAAAATAACGAATGTGTTAATAATTGGAGAAGATGAAAGAATCTGGTGAAATACCATTGAACTTTGATTGCGTTGAACCCGAAGCAGCATAAAATCTGAATAAATGCTGTTCAAGATGACAGAAAAAAGTGTCGTTTCGAAAATCAAAATAATATTTCCATTAATGTAGATTATATTTTGGCGCGATGAATGTGTTTGAAGGCGCGCGCTGCGCGCAGCATAAAATATTTAAAGTTCAATCTCCGGTTAAAAATGCGAATGGGGCAAAACGAAAAAAAAACACACAACAAACACACACAAAAACGGCAAACGCGAAAGCGCGCGCGTTCGCTCGAGAGAGAACGAAAAAGAAGAAGAAGAAGAAGTAGTAGAGACCATGTTGGTCGACTGTTGCATGAGTATGTGTATTAAAAGGCGAAAAATTACGAAATTACATGAAATACTCACTCAGTTTACGATTTATCGAAGAAGAAAAAAGAAGAAGATTGCGCAAAAATATTTCTGTTGAATTTGCAGAGAAAAATGCATTCCATTAAAATGAGATGCACACACTATGTGAGCTTGTGCGGTTGTGTCTGCGCGCGCTTGCGCACCAAACGCACTAAACAAAAGATCGCAGACCAAAGGCAATAACTGAAAAATACGTAACAAATTTGGAATGTTCTTCGATTGTGACTGTTTTCGAGCAGCATTTTCCCTTTTGGGCCACTTTTCGATCGAAATGAATCGAAAGATCGGAAAGAGAGAGATCGAGAGCGAGAGAACAGAACAAAAGAATGTATGGTAACGAAAAATTCTGCATTCCATTTGTTATTTCGACGTGGTCCGTGTTGCTTTTCCCTCTCTCTCTCTCTCTCTCTCTCTCTCTCTCTCTCTCTCGCGTTTCGTTCGTTGTCGATTATTATGTATTATTTTTGTGCTGAATTGATTTTTGAGCAGAAAGAAGCCGTCAGATAAATTGTTTATGACATACGAGCACAATGGAATTCACGATTCGAACATTCCGAACACATACCGGTAAACTTATGATTTATTATTAGTGCTTTTTTGTTCGTTTTTCGTTCGGTTTTTTTTTTTGTTTTTTTCGGAAAGAAATGAAATGAAACATTCAATTTCAGAAATTCATAAGAAAGGCAACAACCATTTGGACCATTCTGGTCGAAAATGCGAACATTAGCAAGGAATGTGAAAAAACCATTTTCGGTTTGTTGTTGTCCGGAAGTGGTTGCAGTTTTGGTATGTTGCGAGAAATCGTAATAAACATTAGAACTTGGGTTATACTTCGGGAAATTGGACATTTGCTGCAACGAAACCAAAACAGTTCGTTATTCGGTTTATTTTCTGAATTTTGTGGTTGTAGATTCAAAGCGAAACAAAGAGCCGCATCAGCTGGGTGGTTTTCTGAATGACACCACAAAAATTGGCGTATCAAAGAAGATATTCATTCAATTTCATAAATTCCACACAAAATTGCGTTGCTTTCGGTTACGATATGTATTCATTGAGGACGACTGTATATATTTTCACCTAGGCGCCTACGTGCCATTTGCCCATTTAACTTGGGTTTTTTTTTTCATATTGGAAATATTGTGAAAGAATTTGCATGGTTCGCGCATTGGAAACTGGTTTTCGCTCGCTCTTTCGGTTGCCTTTTTTTCTCTTCTTTCTTTTCATCATTTGAGATTCTGATGCTACTACATTCCCGACATTCCACAGCGGGCGAAATCATCAAAACGCTTTATTCTCGCCTAAAGTATTTCACATTTGAATTTGTGATTTACATAAAAATTTCATTATAAAATTAATTTTCAAATCGAATTGACGCCAATCGAAATGGGCGCAAGAGCGCAAGAGAGAGAGCGATATCGGGTTACTAACCGGCAGCCCACCATTGATAACTTCAATTGAAAAAATAGCACGTTTTCCAAAATTCTATGGCCGCACGTCAATCGACTAATGCGGCTTTTGGAAATGCTGACACTGGAATCTATTATGCATAACCGTCTCATTATGAAATTTTTTTGTGCATTTTTTCTCGTGTTGATTGTGAAACATCTTTATATGTGAGAGAAAAACACATAAATCCCATGAAAATGTCAGAGAAGAGCTGAAATTTGATCGGATATTAAAAGATAATGCTTGATCATGTGAAGTGAATAGAATTTATTCGAAGAAATAGCCAACATAATGAAGCGATAAATTTGTATCCTTCATTTTGAAGGGGGAAAAAATCACGAAATAGGCTCATAAATTCAAACACCTTGGTTTGAGACATGAAAGTTCATGAAAGAAAAAGAAGTATTGGAAGAGATTCTTTTAATTTACATCATTTGGCATACGGTTTAATTCAATCGTCTTCTTGGCATGGATTCTCGATGTATCCGAGACGTAGACGACGACACGTGAAGTTTTTGGGCCGAAAAAAAACTTTCTTCTACTGAACTTTATCTAAATACTTCATACAGTTTTATTACACGTTCGGATCGCTTAAAGTCAATCGTATATTTCATAAAACTCGCCCACACTTACGAACAAACGATTCACGCGCAACGAAACATGGAGTGCTAGAGAGGGAGAGCGAAACAGAAAATAACGTAGGAACATTTAGTGAAATAACACACATTTAATCATTGAATCTCGTGGCGACGAAGAACGTGATATTGTTTAATGTGCGGTTTGTGTCTACATACGCAAAGAATAACAATAATATATCACGGTATTTCAACAATGTGTGTATCACACTACCCAAATGTGGTATGAATTCAATATTTACATACGTTTGCAACTATTCAAATAAATACCGAACGCGCTCTCAAGAGCCAACGCATTTACCAGCTGCTTTTGGAATTTGACGATGGTTTTTTTTCTACAAAGCAAAAAAAAACACAACTAGAATGAACATGGTTAAAATTTCACCATTCATCGAACAGCACGATGCAGTCTGCTTTTATGGCTAAATGATCTTTTTTTTTCATTTCAAATGTTAAAAATATCAACACAGATGACGTAGTTGTGAAACACTGTATTTATTGCCATTCATCCCATGTTTTGTGAAGTACGAATTTATCATGGAGCGCAAGGTATGATAAAAGAATTGGAATGCAGTTGTTCTGTAAGGAAATGTGTGTTTTCTTTTTGCTTCAGAAAATGCTTGCATAAAAGCGACACAGATATCGAGCGATAATCTATGAAAATACACAACTCGGTCTTGTGTCGGCAACATGATAACAAATTCCAATATCAATTTTACTCAATGGCAGAACAATTAAATACGTTACATTTTTGGCCGTAGTCAGCAAAATATGTTGATATTTAAAAGCGCAACCGGAGCATTTGCCAAAATATATTTGTGTGGTGGCGTTTTCGATATGTGTCGTCGTCATCGTTGTCGTCGTTTCGGTGCGGTTTGGCGTGTATTCACCAAAAATAAACGAACAACACTTAGATTCTCACGTAGGAATTTTGGTTTTTGGTTTGTCACCAATTGATGAGACACACATTCTTCGATTATTATTTGATATTTGCCCGCGAGGCAAATGAGTGCGACCGCGTTATCGCATTATTCCATGTTTTTTTAATTCTAAAGTTAAAAAGGCGTATCAGTTGAATACATGCTCAGCGAATGTGGTTCATTGGTTTGAGCCGCCACAAGTGTTTACATTAATTCATCATCGGCACTGTTTGAAACCGAAGTCTTTGTTTGTGCATACATGCGAAACGTGATGAAATCACCAGAATATCTCGATGTAATCAGCTTCTGGTTTGCGGCGATAGACATGTTTGCACCAAAAACTCGAAATTCACAGTAATTTCGCATGGATTCAGCGAAAATTTTATCTGCTATTTTTTATTATCTTCTCTCTTCATCTTTTTCATTCGAAATTAAGCTTACTTTCGTTCGCGCTGCTTTTGCTGCTGCGGCTGTCGACATTGAGAAAACAAACAGAAAGAGGGGAAAAAAAGAAGAAGCTGCGGCCATTGTTTGCTGTTCACAGTTTTTCATTTGTCTAAAAGCCGACGTCACACAATGTTTCTTCTTGTGTGCTGCTTGAAAATTTCCCTTGAGCAACAATTATCAGGAATTTTCATAAATAGTTTTGCAAATATAAGCAACACTCGGCGCAAACGGTTCTGTTCAAATTGTTGTGTGTGCATTTTCATTGCACATGTACGTGTGTTGCGGATCGCAACAATGTAACCGATTGTATTTGTTTCTGTTCCGCTCGATTGCAGTGCAAACACACACGCAAACACATTGGTTATGTCATTTTCAATTCATGGTTTTTTGCTCGCTGCAGCCGCTCAAACAATCAGACACGGAGAGAAACATCATACAAATGAAGCATTTAAAGTGTACACACGAGAGCACGCATTTTTCGTTGGTTGCGTTTTATGGTCTGGTCTGACCTGACCGTGGTGGTGGTTACAGGTCTTCTTCGGTATGAATCCATGGATATGTACGAATCAATTAAGCACCGGTGAGAGCAATGGCATTTTTGCATTGGCAACAATTTTCACGGCAAAATGAAAGGTTTCATGAACACGTCGCCGTTTTCTTCTTCACTCCATGTTTGACTAAATCGCGCCGCTACCGTATGTTGCCCGGGTGGATGAACATAGCCACACACGATTGCCTTAAGTAAATCACCGTGGCTCGGCAACATTGTTGCAGCGCAAAACATTCATCTCGTGTCTTGCTCGTACATTTTTTTCTTCTCTATCTCTCAAATGAGCGAAAAATACTTTTTGCATTTTTTGTCTCTGCTTCGCCAAAATGCGCGCGCGTAGTAAACAATTGTTGTTATTTCGGGCTGAAATGAAATCTGTGCGTTGAGAAACGGTGCAACGAAAGGCATCGAATGCTTTCAATTTTGTGTTCACGCAATCAATATATATATTACATGCACAAAAATTGTCAGGTCGCAATGTAAATGCAAACGACAACTACAACGGAAAACCCGACACATTGTGGCACATTGTCTTCTTCTCAGTGTCTCCCGGTTGGCTGCATTCCAAACGCTCTCTAAATAGTTTTGCACAATGTGTGTTTGTGCGCGCGCGCGCATTTTGCTTGTTTTCAACTTGTTGATACTTTTAGTGTGTATACAGGCAATCGTAAGCATTTAATCGATTAGCGCCCGCGAGTTTTTTTTCTCATACGTTCGTTCGTTCGTTCTCATTGAATTTCTCGGCGATCTCAGACTTCGTGTCAAGTCTACGGTGATACTAAGTTAATAGGCTCAATCGGAAGAGCCTATTGAATGATACGCTCGGTCACAATTTATAGACAATATTATTTTCCCTTCTTCTTCCCATTCTTCTGCTTCTTCTGTTTTTATCCGCCAAGAAATTAGAATTTTTAATTTCAAATTGATATTTTTAAACGCATGATGTCATTTTGATCTTTCGATCATCAACTATTCATAATACTTCCGAAGCGAAAACAATATCATCATGATTTTCCCATCATTCGAAATTGTTTTTGAACTAAAACGGCTCTTCATTATCCCAACCAAATAAACACATTGTTTTGACGACCTATTCAAATGGTTTGGCCGCTGATTTTATCACGACATCGTCAAAATTCCGAAACGAATGGTATTTCGATAAAAAAAAGCTCGTTTCCTTTTATGGTGAAAATAAGAAAGACATTTATAAAATCCAGAGAGAAAAAAACGACGAGATGGGGAAATAACAATCGGTTGACTAGCGATGTGATACCTAATTCTGCGAATCATTTGAAATTAGAAGCCTTACCAACTGTTTTGCGTTTCTTTCATATCCCATCCGTACGTTCTTCGCATTGAGCGTAAAATGTTCAAAAATTGCATATATTTAAAGACCCATCTAATTTCAATGTTGGCATAAATTTGGTCGAAAGCTGGTTATGTTCTTCGCATTTCGAACGAAAAGAACTACAAATCAAAATGATACCTACAGTTTGTGCCACTATTGCCGGAGTGATTCCCACGAATTTCAGATTTTCAGCCGAATAAAACCCATTTATATTTTCGGCAGCCGGCAGAATTAATGCTAAAATTATTTCTTTTCTTCGGTTTGGTATAAAAACGACACAAAAATTAAATTGATCCATAAATCATTTGATCATGATAAGAGATGATCATTTACACGTGAGAGAAGAATGTTGACATCAAGACGATGTGCCTTGTAAAAAACTTTCAAACTTTTCAAGTGTTCAAACAAGGATGAAATAAATTTCGAACATTTTTATCGGTTGTCGTTGTTTAAGAAAAAAAAAAAATTTCATCAAATTCTCTTACTCACATTGCATTTTTGAACTTGGATAGTGTTTTTTTTTTTAAATAAAATCACATGACCTTAATGATTAATGGTTGAATTTCAAGCGAATTTTTTTCGAAATAGCTGTTCAAAAAAAGCAATTCATGCAAAGGAACCCTTTCATCGATACGCATTTTGACACATTTTCATGTGTTTCAACATGTGTTCCCATTCAGAGTGATGAAAAAATTTCTTCATTTTTTAGTGAAACTTTGCCGCTTGCATATCAATCGAACCCTTTCATATCACCGAATCGGTTCGTTTTCACATCATCAGCATCGATTTCTTTTGATCGGTGCGTACAATCATGCCAGGGAAATGATGGTGAACATGCGCTTGCGTAGACTTATGAGCAGGTTATTTTTTTTGTAGTTTGTTGCGAGAGTTCATATATGTGTTACACATGTGGCGCCATTGGAGAAAATAAATAAACAATTAAGAAAATGAAAAGACTGAAACGAGCGCATTTATGAGAGGCGCGAAAAAAGGGGGGACAATTGGCGCAGCGAGAGCAGACAGACGCACACACAGGGAGAGAAAAAAAAGAACGAGATGTACACTCACACGCACGCGCATCAGATCAATTAAAAATGAATGACTTTTTGAATAAATTAACATAAAATACCGTACTGCAAAAGCACCGCAATGAACTGCCTTCCAGTAATGTCTTCATAATAATAATCGAAAGGAAAAAAAATGGCGAACATTTCTCATAAACATCATATTCAATTTAAAATGAATTGAAAACGAAAATTTACGCATTTCAATTTAATCGAAATTCGCTAGAAAGATTGCTTCAAGTTTGGCGGTTTCTCAAGTGTTTAATCGCTGATTCTTTTGCCCATATCAAGTGAAAATTGTTTGTTTTTTTTATAGCGTTTAATCGATTTCGTTTAATCTGTGTTTTCGGATCGTTTTAAATTGCTTACGCGTATAGTTCATTGATGATCGTTTTGAAAGTGAGGCATTTTAATTGAGCCGAACGTTGTTTTACAATTTATCACCAAACGTCATTATGTTTTACAAGTGGTTAACGTCTATTGCCTACGTCGATCAAACGATGAAAAACACACAAAACATAGTCATCATTATTATTCTCCTTTGCAGCATCAGCCGCGTGAAATCGCAGTCACCTTTCTTTCATCATCGACATTTCATTTCATGTGTGTTGTCTTCTTCAAAGCGTTTTACTGCCGTATCAATACGAAACACATTATTCTCGATAGAGATGTGATTTGAATTGCAAATGTTGAAAACCACCGATTGCACGCTGAAGCACGCGCACTCAAAAACACACCGAACTACACCGAAGAAGAAAATACGACAAGCGCTCACCAAATTATGCGTGTTGAGATCACAGACTCATCCGGTCGTTGTACGTTTCGAGAGATGGAGACAAATAGAGATGGGAAGAAAGATGAGATTTCAATAGAAAAATGCGTAAAATTTAGAAATTTTTGAGACTCATTTTTCACTTGGACGAAGAATGCCACGGAATCAAATATTCATTGCCAATTCACCATGTTTGAAATCAATAGAACTGGTTTGATTGGGATGGCAGCAGCCAATTTCCTTAAAATTAAAATTAAACAAAATCAAAAGAAGAGATAGTAACTTATCTCACACGCATTTCGCGCGTCTTACATTAAATCGAACCCAAAATAAATGACACATTGGGCCAATCAACAACCCTTATACTGCCTATGTGAACAGTTTTGTTCTTGTTTCTGCTTTTAAATTCTATTCACGAAATGTTTGACATCTCAACCGATGCGAAAACAATACGAGTGCTGCGGTAATCCCTAATTGTGTACTTGATAAACACAAAACATTCAACGCAAATGGAATTACTCATACCTTAATCAGTTCTGATGTTTAATTCCAATTTCAAGTGCGCAACCGACATTGGAGTTTTGGATTTGAGTCGCATCAAAGAGTCCAACGATGTGAAGTACAAATTGATATGATTCATGGACTTTGATTGCAATATCGTTTTCAATATTGTTTTGCATACAAAGATATTGATTCAACGCTGTATCTGATTATAACTTGTGCTTTGAACCCATGAAATTGATGGTTTGAATGCGAAAAGTCATTCGTTTTCAAATGAAAATGCACTTTAAACAACAGTTTTATTCGCTTCTACTTTGCCTATGAACTCAAATCATAATTTCATTGGCTCAGCAACAATGTATGAAATGGCAATCTTCATGGAAATCCACATCATATTATCATTTATTCTGAACGCCTACGATAATTGCTTATCTCTCTTCCATTGGCAGTCATGAAGAAATGAATCGCGGTGGTTGAGCAATGATTCGGCTTGTTAATAATTTCCGTCATGCAAATGACTCATCGTAACAAGAATGTAAGCGCACAACACATCGCTTTTGAAAAAAAAAACAAAACATTTTTTCAACAACCAATTAGGCATTTATTTCATGGTTTTCGTTGTCATCGTGCCTAAGTGGATTGGAAGCATATTTCAAATGGGTGAACGATTGTGATCGCTGCTGATTCGTAACCGATCATTATATTGGAATGTTAATTTGATTTTTTTTCTTCAAATTTGTGTACGCAATCGAAAACGTATGTAAAATAAAAACGAAACGAAAAATTGTGTTGGAATGTGATTCACTGCAATCGTCGACTTATCATCATATCGTAGCGTGTTTACGAGCAATGGGTCGAGGTGAAAATTGAGTGTATCGTAATAATATCCAAGACACCAATTTAACGACACATATACATATATCCAATTTGCTTACAGCAAATAAATGCCGGAAATAGCTGTATATTGATTCATTCGTTCCATGAAATCAGATTCGCATCATTTATCCCGGTATAGTTTGTTTCTTCTGGGCTGATCGATTCGGTGAATTCAACGGGTTTTTTTCGGGCGCAGGAAGTCGTTTTTTTTTTGGTGTTTTGGTTGAAATTAATATGTTTTTCTTTACATTGACCGTCTTCCACAGGCTGAAGGAGAAATAACTCTGCCAAAGACAAGCAAAAAATCGTCTCAATTTGGGAATAAGGTGAATGAAGCGTCAATTTGGTCGATATCCATGTGACAAATGTACTGTGGCAACGGCATAATTATCGACACATTACCAAATCTAAGTGGACATATGTTCACATGTCTTGCGTTTAATTCATTTTTTTTCGTCGCCATTGTCGGTCGGTTTCAAAAGTCGGCCCATTAAAATTGTAAATAAATCACCGCGATAAGATACAGTATGACAATTTATATTTATATGCGCGACAATTCCCAATGTATTACCGTTTTCTTTTTCGCACTCCCTCTCTCTGTCGGTCAAGCGTCAAGCCCGTTGAAATTCTTCTTATACAAATGAACGATCGTGCGCACATACACACACTCGCACCTTTGACTAAATACGGCTAATGAAGAATCGCTTTTTATGAAAAAGTTGAAAAGTTCTCTCTCCGTTTAAGAAATGGCTACAAGGTTTTTAAGCGCCAATATTTTTAGCTCATTCATTAGTCATTCACGTAGTTTTTTTCTTGCTTCTCTTCTACTCTCAAACGGCTCTTTTTTTTGCTTCATCGTGCGTGCTACAAAGTAACGAGCTGTTAACTGGCTGTTCGCTTGGCCATAAAGACAAGAAAAAAAAACGATAATTGTTTTCAAAGCAACAAATTTCTATGAATATTATTCCCAAAAATATTTCGAGAGAAATATGTGCGAAAGTAAAGCGTAGCTTTACTCATTCGATCACGTCCAAAACAATGGCCACCTTCAAATGGCTCACCATAATTCGCCGTTGTTTTTTTTTCTCATTTCATGTGAATGTTTGTGTGCGTGCATTTGTGCACAGCGCTCAATGAAAGCATCATAGATTCATGTGAACACGTTTTATTTTTTTATGTTCTTTGTTTTCGTATTCATCATTTTTTTCACTCTTCAACGCGATGTAATGTGCGCTATTGCTATATATAGCCACGATTCGATGGAATTCGAACGTTTGTTGTCATTGTCGTATTGTGTTGTTGAGTAAATGACGCATTGATAAATAGTGCGTGCAAAATAATGTCAATTATCGTGACGAAAATACTGTTTTTATCAAAGTCACATTCCACATTCCGTCGTAATTAATGATACTAATCGTACAACCGCTCGGCGTGTGTCATACGCACACAGTTGCCCTTTTCAAAAATGTTATCGACGAAATTTTTATGAGCGAATGCAATCGGTTGTGGCGACGACCTGCTTTTCTTCTCGTCATTTTGTTGTGTTGATTTTTCGCTCGCTCTCTCTCTCTCTCTCTCTCTCTCTCTCGTCTTCCACACACAACTTCAATTGTCTTTAATGGTTTTTTTGTTTCTGTTGATTTACGTAAACTAATTAACGCACACCGTTAGCACAGATTTTACGAATGAATGCATAAATTAGCGTATAATGTCAGCTGCATTTAATTGTTTACGTTATTTTTGAAGCTTGTGTGTGTGTTTTTTTTCGCTTTTTCTCCTAAAGGATTTTACATGAAAATTAGCAAATAATTCTTGCGCTAAAAATCCAAGCTTGGCTTCAATCTCGATTTAAATGGTGACTATTTGTTGAACAAGAATTAATAAGACAAGCGAATAACCCTCTTAATTCGGACGAATGCAAAATACCAACAACAAAAATTACAATATTAATTACATGCGCACGATGAACACGCTACTTCACTAAATGCATCCCAATTAGTGGCTTTTCAATCGACACATTTAGAAATACCAAATGGGCCACTTGTTAGAAAGGATTGAGGGGATTAATTATTGTTTTTTTTGCGGTGATTTTGCAGACGTAAATCGACCATATCGATTTATTTGCTCAACAAAAAAAAACAGATAAGGTTTGTCGCTGTGTTTGCCTTCAGGCTTATACGATATATATTGATTAAACATTGTACTAAAATTCTGTCGCTTGAATTCCAAATAGCGGGTGTGTTGACCGAATTCCTAGCATATTTCTCACACTCGCAAAAACTCTATTCGAAGGGACCCAACTTGCCATTCGAATCGATCGGTAAGCTATGAAAAAAAAACGTTATCAACAAACTGTTTTGTATTTGTTAATTGTGAATGGAATTATGCTAAATATGTTGGAAATACGTTGACCTAAACCGTAAATAGAGTCTCACACTCTCGATGAATATTTCTCTCACTCACTCACTCCATCGCTCGCTGTCTAAGCGCAGTGGAACAGTGCGACGAATACATTGCACATATATATATGAAGAGGCATTATATTAGGCCGTACGTATTTATATAAGCACTTATATTTTGTAGGCATATGACACGCACCTGAGTAAATATTCGCATTGGTATGCACAAAAATATTTCGAAAGAATTACGGTTTTTGGTTGGCGCGCGCGAAAGAAACAGAGAGAGAGAGAGAGAGAGAGAGAGAGAGAGAGAGAGAGAGAGAGAGGAGAGAAAACCAAAACTGCATAATTATTGTGAAATAGCAATCAAATTACGCGTATATGCAAATGAATAATCAAAGCGGCGTGCGTAGAACGAAAATGTGTGCATTTATCTAATTGTGTGCAATTCGCAATTGAATTGTGTGGAACACATCGGTTGGTATTGGCGAGGGGAGAAAGAAGCGAGAATACACTTTGTTGTTGATTATATGAATTTAATGAAATGGTATCCAGATGGTGGATTCAATTCATTTTGTTTTGTTCACATTGATACGGGGTCAATTGAATTTCTCAAATTGTTTCTCTCTCTCTCTCTCTCTCTCCCTCCACTGATGACTAACTAAAAAGGTCAGATTTATATAGGCCCATTAGAGCGATTTCAAATGGCTAAATGAAAATTGCTCGTGTTTCTTCCATTGAACGAAATTCCACGTACATTTAGTGCAGAACGATCAAAACTATTAACAACAATCAATTGAACCAAATGCTTGATAATAATGAGCCAAACGAAAAAAAAAACAACAACAAGGTTTGATTCAACGCATATGAACAACAGCGATTGAGAGAAGAAAAAAAAAGAGTTTGGAAGAGCGTTCGTGTTCTTTTGGAACACCCATCAAAAGAATGTGAAACCACCACAATCACAACCAGCTATTATATTCATGGATACGTCTCGTGTTCACTTTGGCCATGCACTGGTATGGGTGAAGTATTTAAAACAACAAGCTATTCGATCGAATTTTTACATTGTTGTTGTTGCTGTTGCTGGTGTTATTCGAAGCACTGTGTTGCACGTTCACATATATATCCATTCGATTCGTGGCTCTCTATGTATATATGGATTCAAAGTGGAATGGAATGGATGAACGTTTATGTTGCTTGTGGTTCACATATATCGCCAAGTGAGCGAACAGAGAGACACGAAATTCCACTGCCATAAGCGAACATAGTAATAACATACGAGAGAAGTGGCAGAGGAGAGCGACAACCGAAGAGAAGCGAAGAGAAGCGAAGAGAAGAAGAAGAGGAAGAGAAGAAAAAAAACAACATAACCAACATACACACACTGGTCGCGCGCGTACAGAGAGAAAGAAATGAATCAAGAAAGGAAAAATAAAACGAAAGAAACAGATATTTATTTTAAACGCCAATAATTCGTTGGAATGTGACAGGGTGTACAATAAGTGCGTGAATCGTGTACGTCGATAAATGAGAAACGCGCTTTTTTTTAAATTCAACAGCGCGCAACAGATTCACAGATTCATTTTTTTCTTCTACTTCTTCTTCTTCCTTCTACTACATATAGAATGGTGCATTTTTTCGTTGTTGTTGCGCTTCATGTTGATTTCATCTTACTTTTTAAGCTACGGTTTATGTAAAGACACTCGTAATAGGATGAGATGATGTTGATGGCAGAGACGAGATTTGTGCGAATCACACACAAACGACGGCATAAATGAAACGACGAAAGGAAAGTATGTGAACGCGCCGACGACGACCGCGATTTTTACGCCAAATCCGCACACACGCACGCACATTTTGTCATGATGAAATGTTGCAGTTTTCGGTCATAGATTGAACGTTTGACCAAATTTGGTTGAATGGTTGTGTGAGAATTGGAGTCGCCTTTTTGAATATGTCTTCTTATTGGAAATGCCTATTTGGAGCTGTATCGACTAATGAATTGAAAGGCATTCCTTTCTCAATACAAAAAATAAATTAGAAGCCAATTGTTTTTCAACGAAAATTTATAAAAAAAAATATGTTGAAGCCGATTGTTTTTTTTTCATCTGTTTCAAATTTACATCGAAATTACTTACCATTTATGTGGTTTTTGTTTCAAACTCAAAAAAGTAAAATAATCCAATAATCCAGTGGTCGTTTTATATAATCGCTCGAAGAATAACCAATTAAAATGTTTCAATGGCTCGTTGTTTTTTTTTTCTTTTCGTTCCTCTTTAACTTTACACTCGTTTCATTTAAAACAACAAAACGCAATCTCAATCTCGATTAATGGGCCACATTGAATGAGCGCTCTAAATCAAAGGAGTCTGCGTTTCCTTGAATCGAATTCTTTTAGTTCACACGTTGTACGCTTAATTAAAACGATATTAGTTTTGTTGTTTTTTTTCGGTATTTCCTTTGCACTTTTTTATTCACGTGGTTTTTGTCGTCGTTGTTGTTGTTGTCGTAGTAGTAGGTTCATGTGTGTGTTTTTTCTACTTCACTTGATGCCGCTTCAGAAAAATGTGTTTCTGATGTTGAGTATCCCGCTTAAATTTTCTTCAACGTTTTCCTTCTCTCTCTCTCTCTCTCTCTCTCACTCTTGTTCTTCGCTCAATATACTCAAATTGTTTACTCTTGATGTGTGTCTCTTGAAGTGTGTATCAATGTGATATGAAAAATATGCATATAATCCAATGTAGTAAGTAAATGCGCGCGCGAACCGAATGAACAGCGTATAAACGTGTGTATGTGTGTGTAAATATCGAGAAAAATGGGAAAATAACCTGTTCTTCAAGTAGTTTCTTTAAATAGTGTTGTTGTTGTTATTTCTTTACACAAATCGAACGATCGGTGATTGCTGCTGCTGCTGCTGCCGTATGAGATGCGTGAGTGTCAGTGCAGCTTGCAACCCAGCCTATTTTGGATTGACTACAGGCTACAACGCAATGGTAGAAAGAGAGCGGAACACAATCGATCTCGACCAATTTTATCTCTCACAAAACAAAAACCGAACGAAGAAAAAACAAATCTAATCGTCACACACGGGTTCACAATTAATTCAATTCGAACGAAGGCGAACGAAAAAAAAACAAATACCGTACACAACAATTAAGTCACAGCAATTTGCGAAATTTTCCACCGAATGGATTTTGAACTAAATTTTTCGTGTTATTTGTTTATGCTGACATTCACAGAATACAAGTGCAATCCGCACATTCAATGTTGGATTATTGTCGCTGTTCGTTTATCGTTCAAAGTCAAAATACATTTTTATTAACCCGAAACAAAAATTCACTTGAAGGCAATTCACGGTGCTTTTGGTGATATAAGTGTGTGAGTGTCTCTTGGTTCGTTTCCCTCTTCGATTTCCAGTGGAACTGCTGAATTGATAAATTTTTCTTACACCAAGCAGCATAGATAACGAAAACAAATTTCTTGGTGAATGAAATTGAACACAATTTTTAAGATCGTGCCGAATGGAATTTGGGTCATCGATTTTTTTTTTCGGTTTCGTTCGTATTTGACAATTTTTGTTCGCAACTAAAATGACAGTCAGTTTTATTTTTGGGCAACACTTTACAGTTTCAATGTACTGACATGTGAATGATCACTTGTCGTTTCATCAACAAATATGATTACAGAAATGAAATTTCTAACTTTCGTAAAAATAGGCCTGAAAATTACTTAATTCCGAGTGGAAAAACACCGAAACCAAAATCGATGTCGTTTGTTTCTAGTTTTGTATGTGGAATCGAACAGGTTGTTATCTCGAAATCCCCCCGAACAAAACAAAAAATACACACATAAAAATGTAACACATTAATCCGAATGGCCGAAAAATGCAATGGGCTTCACCAATTTGCCGGCAGTCACGTTTCCCTCGTTGTTAACAAACACAAAACACTTTTCGAAATATTCGCAACTCGTATTTAATTTTTATTCTTGCTATTTCTTCTTTTCAATTCACATTTGCATAGAGTGAAATGCATCGATTTTTTTCGGACTATTTTCGTTTCGATTGAAATGCACTGCAACGATATACGGTCGATGTTGTTGTTGTTGTTCCCTTGGTGTTTCTATATATTTTTCTTTCGTCGTTGTTGTCGTCGTCGTCGTAGTACATCGATCGTAATCGCGTGTCTGCTTCATTCGACAAACTCACATCAACTATCCGTATGTAGCAACTATGCGACGCTTTGTTGTGGCTCTCTCTCGCCTTCAACACAACACGCACCATACATCGGTCCGTCTCGAAACTATGCATGCAATACTCTTGTCGCGTCGCGTCGGTGTATTGGTTTTGGTTCGGTGTGTGCGTGTTTATGTGCTTGGGTCGCTTGCCGTGTGTGTGCTGCTGCTGCTGCCGGTGCTATTGCCGCGTATTTCTTCGCGAGGTGGTGTATGTTGTCGTTCGCTTTGAATGGCTTTTTCTACTTCTTCGCTTTTAGCTTGGTATCATTTTATCTTCGGAATATTTCGTTGAGTTTTTCCAACATTTCTGTATGAATGTGTGATTGAATTCTTCTTATTTCTCTCTCTCTCTCTCTCTCTCTCTCTCTCTCTCTCTTCTTTTTCAATTCCTTTGGTTCGACTTAGAACACTAACTCCAATGAAGCAATGCGGAGGGAGAGCAAGAAGGAGCGAGAAAAAACCGAGTGAATGAGACAAAAATGCAATGCAGCACAACAAAACCTCAACGAGTCGACAAAATACTCGACGGTGTGCACTGCACATAGCTAAAGAAACGGGGCTACGGAGATCGCTCGTCGATCGGAATAAATGAAGCGCAAAGAAAAATGTAGAAAACAAAAGTACAAACAAGTCCCAAGATAGTTCGACTCTTTTTGTATATTATATATGGAACGCAACATCTCGTTCCCTCTCTCACACTCACTCACTCATTCACTCACTCACTCGCTCGTATGTATGTACTGTGTGTGTACATATATAAAGAAAGGCATTCCGTGATGCGCGCATTGTGCACGTTACTCATTATGTTGCACATAGGTAATAAAATTCCGTACGATATTCCTCAAGACATTGAATATGTAGACAGTGAGCTGCTCTCACATTGTTGACGGGCGCGCTCTCCATCGATCGTTCGCTGCTTGATCGCGAGCAAACGTGCGCTCGTTCATTCTCTCTCTCTCTCTGTCCCCATGCTCGTTTCAGTGCTTGTTAAGCTAAAAGCAAAATTCAAAATTAAATGCATTTACTATCGCGCCGTTCAAATTTCACAAATATCTATTGGAGAGCGCGCGCGCACCTTCGGCTGCCACATCGAAAATGTTGTCGCTTCGATCGAATCAAACGAGTTCTGACTTATCAAATCAATTGTACATTTCTCGTTCTCTCTCTCTCCATTACCTATTTCTGAAATACCACTAAAAACACCGAAACGAAAGAAAAAGAAAAAGAATTCTATGATAACTTCTACCGAAATTATTACGAACATGGTTGCCGCAGTGTATTTCGTGTGACCGTCATTAACTCCAACATACAACGAATTTTTTTTGTGGTCGAATTTTTTGTTTTACGAAAAATGGGAGAATGAAAGATGGAATTTAAAATTTGTGGCGGCCATGATTTGCTCTTCTCTCTCTGCTCAATTCTTCTTCTTACTTCTTTCCATCGTTTTCGTTCTTTCTCTCGATCGTTCGTTCTGTTCGGGCAGTGCGCGCATGTGAATAAGTATACTTTGCGTTGTTGTTTGGCCCGGCTTCCTTACCTTTTTACACATACTCAACGAGCTTCAATGTGGATCGGAATGCATTTTTTAGATGCACCACACTTGTATACGTTGTATACGTAGTATGTGTTTTTATTTCATCTCTTCTCTTCGCTTCATTCCATTCCTGCTGTTAACTTGTTTTTTTCTTCTCTTCTCTCTGGTTATCATGACGTGCATGTGTAAAGCAATCGAACGAACGAACGAAAGAAGTAACAACTCGTGGTCTTTGTTGTGTACAAAGGCAACGCAAATGGTGTACTTACGCATGCTTATATTCTCTTGTTGTACGCTCTCGGATAAGAAAACACCGATTGAGAAGAAGAAAGAAAAAAACAACAGAGAGAGAGAGAGAGAGAGAGAGAGAGAGAGATCCCAAAAGATGTGCTTCTGTTCGAAAATGATTTGTGAGTAATGGACAATGCCGCGGAAATGCGCAGCTTGCAGCACATTCATGTGTTTATTGTCAATGTTACGATCAAATTCACAGAGTATTTGCTCAATTGAATATTAATAGACACATTTATTTCTTTATTTACTTCCGACTCTTGTAACAACTGCAAATGCAGTCAACAACATGTCTTTTTCTTTCATTCGTCTCGGAATTTACACAGAATAAACATAAAAATCTATTTGAAAATTGGTAATAAATTTTGAATAAAATGAAAATTCATCCCACAAGTCCATTATGCATATTTTGAAATTAATTTGATATTTGCCTCCACCTCTTCGCTGTTTGATAGCACTGCTCGGGCGGCGGTTAGATAGGATTTTGCTTTACTGAATTGCCCCAATTGTGTGGATATCACTGCAAAAAGAGACAAAAACAAACAATTGGATTAGAAATGGAGTTTGAACAAATTCAATTTCATCCCAAAAGGTCCATTATGCATTCAATCAATCGAATTTGAAATTTGCAGCAAGATTTTTTTAAATTAACATTTGTCAACAAAACACAACAATCCATTCTCATTAAAATGCTCCAAATGGATTCAGTTCATGCGCCTTGTGAATGGCGTCAATCGATCCAATCACCATTATCAATCATGAATTTCGGAACATCTAATCATAAATACCTGCCAAATTGTTGAGCGCTGCTCCATGTGAACCATCCGAACTCAGACACAAACGTAAACATCGACGTGCCAAATTCAAATCGCCACTCGTCTGTAATTCAAAACACACCATTCAGTTCATTTTTTTCTCTCTCTTCAAATATGAATCATATATTTAGTTCCACGAACACAATTTATATGCAAACACGTTTTTTCCCTCTATATCTTCGTTAATGTGTTGAATATGACAAGTTTTATAAATATTGAGTATAAAAAAATGAATGATATCGATTAAATAAATCAATCCAATTCAAAGAAACTGAAAAATCGATGCCTTTTCGAATTAAGTCGAATTCAAAAGCAAATTTAGACAAACACAAACGATCAGGGCCAGAACCAATTTTTTTTTTGGAGTCATCACTCAGCAAGATTAATATGTTGAATGTATCGCGTATACCGTTACATTTTCCACTCTCTCGTTCAGCTCATCATCGAGCTAGAGAAAGAAAAACACGTAGATGATTGATCAAAACTCAAATCAATGAAATTTGGTCTACTTCAATTGTTCGGCTAATGCAAGTTGCATGTTGCGTTCGAGCCAATGCAGTCGCTCTCACAGAAGTAATGAATTTTTTTTTTAAGAAGATTTTTTTCCTCAATTTTTTACTCGCCGAGAAACGAATGGGAAAAAAAGAACAACCATTCGAATTCCATTCGATTATCGAAATCCAAGCGTTACAACGATAGATTCGAACGGTCGATAGTTTCGCTTCACTCTTATTTGTTCATTAATTATCCCGACTGAAAATGATTCGAAACATGCATGCAAGTTGTAAATAGACTGTTAATTAAACGGGAAAAAAATTCCGTGGCCTGTTCTTGATATGATGTGGTTTGGAATTTCCCCTAGAAAGTAGGCTCTCATCGATCGACCAAATCGACTGACACATTGACTTGCATTCGACACATGGCAGTAATAAAATCGACTGTTTTCTTGCTTTTGATCATCATTCGCCAATTTTTACAATTCAATCGATTGCCGGCCTTAGCAAAAAAGTGTTTCCTTTCAGCAGAAAAAAAATCATTTAAAAATAACCAAAATAACACATCAAAGAACGAGAACTGAGTTCAACGAAACCATCACTCCGTAACACGATCATATCTTATGGCGATATAATTTGTCGCCAGGGCATGACACTCCCGAAATAACAAAAATCCAACAACGAACAAACCAAAAAGCAGCAAAAAAAAGAGTTACATACCAAAGCGACGAAGCTCAAATTGTACCATACGTCAGCACGTTGTTCGGGCGTTGTGGCTAAGCGAATGGCACGTTGAAAGCACGGAAACACCAAATCTAATTGACCTCCATACAGACAGCACAGACCGAGATTACAAAATAATTCGCAGCTGTGCACTCCCATGCTTAAGACACGTCTGTACGGAGTTAATAATCATTTCAGTTAAAAATTCTTTTCACTCTATAATTATATTGTGCGTATGATAATGACGGAGAGAATGGAAAATGATACAGAGAGCAAGAGAAGAGAGAAAAGAAGAAACAATTATACCTATAGTAGAGAAGTGCCATTTCGGGCTGATTGCCATAGAAATGATGGACGGCAATGCAGGCGAGCACTTCACTGTTAATTGGCTCCAGTTGTGCAATGTGCCGATGCATACGCACCGATGTCTGCAGATTGCCCATCAGTTCGAGTATGCGCGCTTGATGTGTCATAAGCGAAATTTCATCCGGAAATTTTTTCAACGAATTCTCAAGGATGTCTATTGCCGCCAGCGGCTGATCAATTTTCACATAAACACGCGCCAACAATAAGGCCGTATCAATATGGGCGAATTTTTGCAGTGAGTCGCGTAAAAATCGTTCAGCACTGCGAGGATTACCGAGCGCAATATAGCAACGGCCGATTTGTGTATACCACCACCAAGATACATCACCTTGTCGTCGATCGACTATCGTTTTGCAGAGATCTAATGCTTTGCGAACATCACCGTCGTGGTAGTAGAGAAATTGAAAGAGAGGTTTGGCAAGAGGTTTATTGATGAAATTCGCCGGATTCAATCGAGACGCTTGAAATAGAGGTCCCGCTGGATCGCCCAAAGCAAACATTGTCGCTGAACCCAATCGAATATTTCGAGCCGAATCGATTCGTGATCCACCGGTTCGAAGAGCCGTTCGACTTTTCATCGAAGTGCCCGGTCGTTGTGTCATTGTTCCTGGTCGAGACTGAAAGGGGACATAAGTTGAAGGAAAAATACCGTTACCCTAATTGTTTTTCTCTATTTTAAAATATTTATTCCTGCGACTTTCTTACCATTCCCGTCAACGGCCGTCCACTTAATGTGTGAATAATGTGTAATGTGTAATTAAGAAAGAACTATTACAATGAAATTTCATGGGAAAATTCAGAATTTTCGAATGAATGCGATTTCTAACGACCATCGAATTCTATCACAAATTTCAAATCCGGGCTGGAATTCTAAGTCATTCCACCAAAATCGTTCGGAATTATTTTTTTCGTACATTGGACCATATTGGAGTGAAAGAGAGAGATTCCACTATTTTTCAGCGTGCTACCGGAATTATTTCTCACACAATCCACTCTTCCTTGAGTTATCGGAATAATTCCGGTGGAACGCTGAAAAATTGTGGAATCTCTCTCTTTCACTCCAATATGGTCTAATGTACGAAAAAAATAATTCCGAACGATTTTGGTGGAATGACTTAGAATTCCACCCCCGATCACCAAATTTCAAACGGCAACAGAGACAGAAATCATTGTCTAATGGAACACACCTTAATGTCCTTGGCCGGCTGTTCACTAACAATTGCTGTGGATTTTTCGCACCCGCTTCTGGCCGCAGTGTTGTGCCAGGTCGTGGTGCCGTTGCCAATCGATTCATATCCAAATCGTCACTTTCTTCAAAGAAAGACATTGAATCCCAATTATCAAGTATTGAAAACACAAAGAAAAACACTCGAACATTGAAAAATTAAAGAAAAATTGTTTTCACCTGGTACACCATCATCAGCTTCGATATCATCCACGTAAACTCGCTGAATCATTGCCCGCATCTTTAATTCCCATGGTCCGTTCTGCTGTGGATTCTTTTGCAACAATTCATTGCACACATTTATACACTCTTCGAACTTTTTGCGACGAAACAATGAAATTGCGAGATAGAATTGATCCATGTTTGTCTTGTAAACAACAAATCGGAAAAATAAATGCAAATGAATATTGTTTAGACAGAACACTTAAAGCATATTTCCATAGTAACCGATAGCGGCTGACGCCACCTGTGAATCAAGAGCGAACACTACACGAAGCTCAAGCGTTTGTGTACGCTTGGTGCATATGTACTTGAAACACAGTATGAAATACGTTAGAATAAATACGAATGAAGGTTCAACACAATACAACAAATTAAAGCTAAACAAAACAAATTTGAATCCGTTGCTGCTCTGTGAATCGTATTGATTGTCATTTTGCGATTGTTGTGCATTTCTCCAGAGTAAACCGCAAATCATACAAGTATTCCCAAATAAAAACACCTTGCAAACGCAAATATTTGTGGTTGAGGTCAAAAATCTTGCCAACTTTTTTTATTGATGAAAGTCTTCTTCACATTAAGAAAGAACTATTACAATGAAATTTCATGGGAAAATTCAGAATTTTCGAATGAATGCGATTTCTAACGACCATCGAATTCTATCACAAATTCCAAATCCGATCACCAAATTTCAAACGACAACAGAGACAGCAATCATTGTCTAATGGAACACACCTGAGTAGTTTTGAATTTTCCAAACTCAATTTCATAGAACGATAATGAAAAAAAGTTCAGAAATGGGATAAAAGCGGAATAAATGAAAAATTTAAACACGTTCCACAAATATAGAACATAAAGCCGGAGGTTTAGAGCTGATGTGAATTAATGTCACTGGAAAAGGTGTTTACGGCGAGAGCATCATATTGAATATGTTGTCGTGTATTCAAATAATTCATATTTGAAATGAAATGGGATGCACAAATGCATTTCTATGATACATTCAAGCTCGATGCATTTCAATCAGTGGTATGCAATTCAATTTTGAGTTCAATTTCAGTTGTCGTCAATGTGATGCATGAAAATGGGATAACCATAGATTTTTCCGATTTTCTTTTCAATAAATGATAACATAGGTTCTGACACCAAAAATTTCAGGGGGGGTCAAACCAATTCATGATGGGGTCAAAAAAATCAATTGTATCTAGTGTAAAATCGGTTTCGGAAAGAAGTGAAGACCTAAAAAAAGGTCCTCACTTTTGCAAAAATCGTTGGGGGTCAAATTTTGCCAGCAGAGGTCAGGATCAACGAGATCAGACTATGTCAGAACCTATGAATGATAATCTTCTTGGTGGAGAAAATTGGAAAATATTTTTGTCGAGGTGAACAAATGATGAAAAAATATTGAAATATGAATGGAAATTGGAGATTCCAAACGTAAACCGGTTGAATGCAGTAAAATTCCTATGGTGTAACACCTTAGCTCAACATACTTTGCCGTAGTGACACTGATTTTCCAGGAATGTGTTCAAGCA
Organism: Sitodiplosis mosellana; assembly: GCF_009176505.1. Classification (NCBI taxonomy): domain Eukaryota; kingdom Metazoa; phylum Arthropoda; class Insecta; order Diptera; family Cecidomyiidae; genus Sitodiplosis; species Sitodiplosis mosellana. Next base: position 489,377 of record NW_022595247.1, on the reverse strand, counting down.
AACTTCAGTCTGTGGTAAATACTTTTCAAACTTCTTAAACACATTGTGTATTGAGCATCCAATATTTATGCACGGCATTTGATACTTTGCTAACTAATAATTTCCAAGCCAATATACCTGTAGCAACAACTACTTACATTGAATTCATCAATAGTGTTGATTCGACACTTGTCTGCACCCATTGTATCACTCTGTAAACTTTGTAAGCTTTTTGTGCAAAAAGACAAACAATCGCTCGATTCGATCTATTTGTTTGTTTATTAACTTCGTTTTTCAATTGCATTTATTTTATTATACCAATCCATCATAATTGAATCTAAAACTTTGATTTAAATCGTTATCCTCAAAATTAGAGTGATTTTTGTTTGAATTTGAAGAATTTAACAAAGGACATAACATTTTTTTTTTCTTAGTTTGGTTGTTATAATTTAGAGATTTCTTTGTACAATACCTAAATACGGATGAAAATTAAATTAGAAGTAGAGTTCATCTTTGCGGCAAAAGCAAATTTTCATATACAATAAATGAAATGGGAGGGAAAGAAATTGATAACTATCGTATTATAACATTTATTTATGGGAATCTTAATCTATCTTTTCTGTTTTTTGAGTATCGTTTAAATTCTCTCTTGGTTTGTGCCACATTTAATATTCAAAGGGATTTGACACCATCATTTTTCTGTTTATTTTTTTGGAAGGTTATCCGATTTTTTTCTCTCTAAATAGTTTACTTAATTTCAAATGGTTCAATTTATTTCATCAATTTAACTTATTTGAATAATTCAATTAAATGTAATTTTGCATTCGTTCGAGGCTTTAGCAATGCAATAAGTATTGCTGCTCTTACTATGTTTTCTTCTTCTAGTTCTGAATTAGAATATTGCAATCATAACTGATAACATTCAATTGATCTTCCTCTTCAAGTTCACTTAATACACGAAATCAAAGACAGAAGTGCTCGAAGTCAGTAGTATAACACGTCGAACGTTTCCAAACTGCTCAATTTTATAACGATTCAATTTCGTTTTTACCAATTAATTTTGCCAAATTCAAAGGATACAACTGAATAAATGTGTATATGTATATGGTGTCCAATCCCTAGCCTTGGATTCAATTTATTGCTATTTCTGATTCCAGAAAAGTATTTACTTTGTAAAATGTAAACACATAAATACGGGGAGTGAGCACTGAGCATTGTAATACCCCAAAATACATGAAATTCACAAGATATTTAGCACAATATTGATTTGAATCCCCGAAACCGATATTCAAATAACAATTTTTGGTCAAAGGATTCGATGGGTAAATATCTTTTCCATCTATTGGAAATCCGAAATGGGAACATGTCTAAAAGGCTTTGTTTCATCTGTCGGCCATTATCGTCGAGAAATGGTGTGGTAAAATTGATAAGCGGAAACTTCTTTAGTTTTCTCTTTATAAAATTTGCAAGTTTGAGTAGAAGGAAAGACTCTGCTGGAGCTTGAAAAAGGAAATGTTGACATTGATGGAATCGAAAATGTGCTTTGAAATTCGTAGAACCGTCAAATCATGTTACCCTTTGTTAAAATGTTTCCTATTTAAAATTCCGTAGAAATGCTATGTTGCGTGTGCACTATATTTGGAGCTGTGTTTTATTTTGTTATACGTAAATATGTGCTTATGATCTAAGAGTACATGGTTCGTTAAATATTAGTTGCTGTTTGTTTTAATATGTAGTTCAAACTCCGAAAATTCTCTATGAAAATTGATGTGTTCGACAAAGGGGTGCTCTTTTTTCGGCCTGAACAAAAATATTCAATAAGTGTTTGCGGAACGTTATTTTCTGGATAGAATAGACACCAATTTGGAAAACCACAAACTATTTGAAAATCTATTTGATAGAAATTACATTGAATTTACGATGATTTCATGTATGAAATGTATTGTTTACCATTTTCAATGATGCAAAAGCAACATAGCGTATTATTATTCGGTTCTGTGAAATCCGAATTAAAAATCAAATTTGCTTGCACATATTCAATACGAAAATTGCAGGAATGGAACTTGAAAAAAGCAACAAACATTGCATCGGTTTCTCCACATTTGATGTCTAACCCACCTCCCAACGAGAAGCAAAAATGTGTGTGTGTGTGTGTGTGTGTGATTGACACATACACAGAGGGAAATAAGGTTATCAGAATCACCAACATAAGGTCGTAAACGAGCGAATTCCAATCAGGATTGGACATTTCGCAAAATTTTCTGCACTCAGTTATAAGGAGATATGTGGAGAAAATTTTGCAAAATGCTCAACCCTGGTTGGAATTCGCTCGTTTACAACTTCATGTTGGTGATTCTGATAATCTCATTTCGCTCAGTGTAACTTTTCAAAACATCAATTTTCGGTCTAAATACATGGAGCTAGCTCAACATAGCTATGACTCCTTGCCACTGAAAACGAAATGCTTTTGAGCGCAGTCAATTTGCATGACATCGAACGTTTATGAATTAGGTAATAAAAGGTACATTCAATGAGTTTTAAATAGTATGAGTTCAATAAAATGTGCAATAAATTAATGTTTTTGTTGTTGTTGTTATTGACGTTGAAAATACAATTTAATTAAATTTACGGTATTCGGTTTTATCTTCATATACAGCCATTGAGAAGCTTTTTTTTACAATTCGTGACGAAAAATGGTACAAACGTCTGCTTGGACTGTACACAATCGCATCGAATATAATAAATTGAGAACAAATTTCCGCAATTGGAAATCTATAACAATAAAATACGTACATTTATGCAATAGAACATGAAATAAATTCTAAAAATGAAATTACAACAAAACTTGGCACATTTGCGATAAATTGTTCCATAACCTAAGCCTTGTGCCTTAACATTCATAACACGTTCGCAACTTATTAGAAAGTGTGTTTTATTTTGCTTTCTATTTAGTAAAATGGCAGTATTAGTTAATCGTCATATATCGTGTATCGAATTTCGGAGGAGAAGGTACTGTCGCTAACTGTGCTCTTCAACACGACTTTTTCAAGATGTAATGGCAACATTGCCATCTTGACAAGTGTTTATTTCGCAACATCATCGCCATCAATGGGTAGGAGAGACATTTAATGGCGAAAATGTCATGAACCCTTGAAAGTCGTTAGCTTAAAGACGATTTCGTCGATGGCCAACTGAATAGAAGACCTTATGCCATCCGCTTTTGCTAGCCATTCCACATTGACAAAAATGACACGATTCCAATCTATGTACAACAATTGCATCCAAAATGGTCGCCATTGAAATGGGAATTCGTCATGCATCAACCGTTTTGGTCATTCACTATACTTACTGAGTTGGCATTTTACACTGAAGTTGTGATTTGTTCGACAACTTGCACCGAACGATTTGGATGTCGAAAACTTTGCGATCTCCAGTGATTTCGGCTACAATGGCATTCAAAACCAGGTTGCGTTGATACATGTGCCAAGCCTTCTGGAACACTCCTACTGCGCGATGGATGATGTTGCAAACCGTTCGCAACCACTTGATTATTGTACTGACGATGCAAATCACACCTGAGAAATTCAAGAACGGGAACATTTTCGTAAATGTAAACACAAAACACCGTTTATCAATGAAATGAAATGAGAAAAAAAAGAGATGAACAAGTAAATTTACCTTGAATGCGAACGGCCGGTAGTTGCGTAACTCGGTGCACCGTGGTAAGTACGATAGCCATCGTTCCACATCATCGGCGTTTGAAAAGCGAACGAAAGGCTCTTGTGTAAGCGACCATTTCCATTTTCCACTGGCATGCGGTTGACACAGTGATTGGAATGACAGCATCGATTCGCACCGTATTGATGATGTGTTGGTGTGCTGAAATTCACACGATGCCGGAACGATGAGCAACCGTTCGATACACTGCCAATGGCAACGAAAACCGCATTAATTAAAATGATTACATTTCAAATTGTATACAAATTTGTGTATGTCTGCACTTGGTTAACTCGTTCGCTCTCTTGAGGCCGAGCCAACGAGTTACTTCAAGAATGACTTAATCAAAAGCAAACAAATGGTTCTTTTTTCTCAACTCTTTTTTTTTATATTCGATGTTAAACCGGAAATTAAAGTGAAAAACTTCGTAAATTAGCTTCTGGCCATTCATTGGTAAAACGGTTTCGCATGCCATTATCATTTTTATAAGCGGAAAACAACACATTTTTCGTCAAGAGGAAAGGAATATAAAAAAGTTTACGTCTAATTCGAAACCAAAACTGTTTTGGTAAAAACTTTATCATCCGCTTACCATGAGGTGCACTGTGTACCACTGCTGTACCAGTTGTTGTAGCGCGATGAGAAGCTGCGATTTAGCAAATCGGGGCAATCCGTCGTTGGTACAGTGAAATGCGAAGTAATCGAGCCGTTTGCCGAATATTTGGATAAATTCTGGCGGCCACCCATCGGATAGCCGATGAAGAACATTAGAACGGCTGAGATTGCCGTGGATGCTGAGCAAACAAAATAACCGGCTCGTCCATATCGAAGAGATTCTTTGTTGAGAAATGCCGTCAACGGGATACCAACCAGCACCGGGATCGATTCAGCACATCGAATAAAACCTACACCATGCAATATATAAATGACGTCAAATTCACCAGAAAACAGCAATATCTTCATCATTTAGTTATTTTTTTTTCTTTCTTCATGCCGCAATAGAATGGTTCGATTCGGCTCCCTTGTTGTTTGTATCTCCTTATGGATTCAATGTACACACACAAACAGTATGGCATGTTTACACTTACCCCATGCTTTTGTAAAATGTTTAGCTCGAACTCGTTCCAATGCCAGCATCTTTAATGTGTAACGATAACAACCCAACGCAACTCCATAGCCCCAGGCCGTTACGCACAGTGCAGTATAGCCAGCAATACCCGATATCACCAATGTGGAAATGGCAACCAATGCCAAACCAATCTGTTGTTTGTTTGTTCAGAGGTATTGGAGAGATGGGTAAGACGAGGACGAGAGAAAGAGAGAGAGAAAACATTGCAAAAATGCATATATAACAACTGAATCGAATGAGCATGTATCGTAATTTGTATTCCCTTTTCCTTTGAGCACTGCTTTATTTTCACATCCACGCATACACACACGGGAGCTCGCGCGCGCTCACGCGACAAATAACGTTTCGAAAATAGTTGTGTTTTTAAAGCGACCGATAGAAAATGTGCGGTATTTTGTACCGCCACACACATGAACAAATACCGATAACAATTCTACTAGATGGAAAGTTTAGCCGTGTGTGTGTGTGTGCTTTTCTCGCCGAGTAAAAAGGAAATGATTTATAATAGCTTGAAATTCAAGTGAGTAGAGCAACAAAACTGAAGAGTAAAATGAAATTGGAATTGTGAATGTAACTCACCTGACACACATACTGCCGTGATATATTAATTTTCCGGTAAGAAATCGTAAAATTTTTATTTATCGTTGAACCACTTGCCACAATGCCAAATGCAATCGAGAGACCGAGAAACGTTTGTAATAAAACTAAATCTTGAACATCGTAATGCTCGTCGGAACCATGCTGTGACATAAAAAACAAGGGTGCATATGAACCAAATGACGCGACCGATGAGCATATGATTAACATTCGCACGGTCGACGATTTAAACGGTGAAAAGTCCAAAAACGGTGGCTTTGGCGTACGTATATGCGTTTTCTTTTCTTTCACCTGCAAAGAAACGGAGCAAAATAGAAAGAAAGTAAGAAAGAGAAGCAATCAGCAAAATAAAATCAACGGAACAACAAACACATAAAGATGTAATCAATGAGAAAACAAATTGAATGTAATATTTTTTCCCATTGCAGTCGCCATACTCAAACGCTGAAGTGGAATTGAGTATTCCTAGCAATACAGTACCCAAATACCATTTAATCATTCAATGCTTGGTGATATAAAAACAAAAACCTTTTGTTTTTGCAACGAAAACCCCATTTATTTCGATAAACACATATACAATGTTTGCAAACTGGCACAGTTGAAACGCTGAAGGTCGTTTATTGCTGTGTTGCTATTGCTGTGTTGCTATTGCTGCTGTTGAAAACAAATAAAAATAAATTGCACCATCACCAAATAAAAACAGTCAACAAACGAATTAAAATCTTTGCCCAAATTCATCGCACCTCCAAAACTAGATAAACGGTAATAAAAATTTATTGTACAGCATCCTGATCCATATCTTAACACAAATTGAGGTCCATTTAATCGCATTCACTTCGTACTTTGAAACAGTTTTTTTGGAGAAAACGAAATGGAAATGGTAATTTTTCTTGTTGCAAAAAGTCGAATTTTCATTTCGTTTTGAGCTTTTATTATCTTTTTGGAGTATTTCGCTAACTATGGAAATTCGTCACAAAAAAAGAGAGAATAGCTGATGGAAATGATATTATGTTCATTTTATGCAATACATAAGCATTTTATGTCTCACAGTAGATGAAAATAACTATGTTTGGCTTTCGTACAGTGTAGAAAAACCACCCTATTTCTACACGCAAGTCACCAGACCTCATAAGCTCTTATAAAAACCGGATGTTCACAACTTTTCTTTACAAATCAGCCATTGCAATATTCAAAAGTCACCTAGAATTAATGAAAGTGTGGAAACTATTCAGCATGAATTGGTCAATTTAAAGGCTTTTATTCAATGGCCTAAGCCTTGCCGTCAGTATAAATACTTTGATAAAATTGTGATTTGTATGCTAATCGCTCAACACATTTATTATGTTTTCAAAAGTGTTTTCCATCATATCCACAAGTCAAATTGTATGCAATCATTTTCGATTCATCTCAAAACTTAAATCCATCACATGTTTATACAAATGGGCTTATTTGTATGAATCATTTGGAAAATGATATGAATGAAGTATTCCTTGAATGGCATCACGAAATGTTCATTTTCTATTTTCATTCCCATTAACATAATCATTTCTGTTCCACATTGAATTCAAAGCAACGACTTAGCGGTTGCCAACAGCAGGAAGTGAATAACGATTTGATCATTTCTATTCGAAACGATTGTCCTGTCTATGATGCTATTTCAATGGCATGCGAATGAGCCAGAATAATGAAAATGCGATTGAGCGTTAGTTGTATGCGACTGATGATTATTCCACTTAAGTGAACATGGTGTGGCTATTGTAAGCGCAAAACACTTGAAATCATTTCAATCAATCAATGTTCAAGCATCTTTTGTATTCGTTTCACTACAACCACTTCTTATTGCCTATTATTAAATGTAAACATGTATATACAGACAAACCCAATTCACAACCAAAACCGTGTGTTCTCCTGTCACTTTATGAAATTACATTTCTTCATACGATTGATAACGTCCACCTGCAAACGCATCATTGTTGATTGGTCTAGGTCAAGAATTAGAGCTTTTGGCTATTCGGGAATAAGCAAGACACCTCACTGTTGCTGGCATCAATTACAATGTGTAGGTCATATTTTTTTTGGGCCCACGGCACGAAATATGATGTTTTTGTCTGACCCATCACACGGTAACTTGTACATCCTTGGGCTATTTTTTCGGCTTGGGAACAATTCATCTTTTTTCGGGCTTGTGCCACGTGATGTTCTAAACACAATATTCATGTTGTGGAATTGAAATGCAATCTCTCGTTGGTGATTTGTAAATACACCGAAATTATTCTTTCATTTCGCGAATGTACATTGTAATTTAACTATGGTTCATTCCGGCCACATGAATCCCACTTGCTTTACTCAACTGAATACGTACGTAAATCTCATCTTTCCGAAATGAATTATTAATTTGTGAAGAAACTTGAATTTTGCTTTCATTATGGGTTTTTTTTTCAGCCGAAATTAAGTTTGCCAAAATGAATATTATTCAAACAGAAGAAATTAGTTTTACAGTTGGCCTCACAATGAAAGTTCGGCGCAACTAAAAAATAATTGCAGCAAAATGATTATATTTCAGAAAGAAAAACGGGTTGAAGTTTCAAACTTCATGGTGCTCTTCGATTGGATTACATGCCGAAGCCAGAGAAAGAAACGATGAAATGGAAGCGCGTACGGAATTTTCATGATAGTTTTACATTGACGTTTCGTGGCAAAAGTAATTTGAAGAAAATGCGCGACGCGATGTTCATAACTTAGAAATTGCGCTACATCCGAAATTTTCGGCCCATCCGCAAATGAGATATGTACATTACAGTGTTCGCAAAGTTGTGTTTTTCATCTACTGCTGCCGCTGGAAGGAAAATGAAAATCACGATCTGTAAACCGAAACCACTTTTAATGAATATCCTGTGTCTATACATCGGCCAGTTTTTTGAGCGGACACTCATTTATTCGTTGTTTTATTCATAGATTGCGTGACAAAGGAAGTAACAGTCAAACATTAAACCAAATTATTGTTGTCAATTGCTACGAAAGGCCAAATCTTCTTCTTTTTCTTCTCCGAATCTCTCCTTCTGCTGCAGCAGAAGATATACGCTTACGCATGCTTATACCTTATCATTATACGAATAAAGAGGGAAAAAAGTGATTCAATTTACTTATTATATTTACCTTTTTCCGTTGGTTTTTCATAAAGAGAATGGCTCTCCGCTGTGGATGATAAAGTGACGCAGGTCGATAAAGTAATCCCATGAAAAAGCATAACGACATTAAACCAGCAACGGCTATTAGTCCATGGCACCATTTCAGTTTTCTGGAATACAATAAAAAAAAGCAGCAGCAGAAAAGCAATGAGAAAAAAGAAAGAAATAAAAAACGAGGACGATGCGTGGACATTAACAGTAGTTAAAGAGTTTGATATTTAAGTGAAGCTTTTAAGTTGATGAAATGCATTAAACATTCATTGATGTAGATGGGGGATGAGAGAGAGAGAGAGAGAAAGAGGATGATCTGGTCAATTTTTATCGGAAAATTTTTGGATTCTCTCTGAGAAAAGCTCAATTACAATAAAACCCAGCAAATGCTCAAAGTTTACATCATTTTTCTTTTTCTCTGTCGCTCTTCCTTTTCAGCTCATCCAATTTTAATTTTATTACTGGACTTTCTTTTTATGAACTGACTTCTGGGAGTTCTACATTAAGACGGGATAAAAAAAATATGTGTGAGAGATACTTACTCGATACCCTCCTTTAAAATGACTGAAAATAATGCGATGCCAACACCTTCACCAGACATTGTGATCATCTCGACGAATTGTCTGCGTCGCTTGAAATAGTGACCCAACATGACTGCCGATGATTCACGCACCATTGTCGCTCCAACACCAACGATAATCCCTGTTCATTTTAACAACACCGACAACAACAACAAAAAATTCATTCATCAAATTTATCATCAGCCATTTATTAAAATCTACTAAATAAAATTTGTTTTGAGTGGCCATTTGTGAAAAAAAAGCCGAAAATATTATCTCGTTATTCCGAGCCATAAACATTACAATAGAGAATGAATGCACACAAAACAGAAATAATATGGAGTGAATTATATGAGTCTATATAAATATTTCAAGTTGCTTGATTTATTACGAATATCATGATAATGAATGGTTGGAGCGTGCGCGCTACGCGTACCATAAACCACTGACTTTTTTGCCACTGAGCTGAATATTTTTTGTTGTGTGTGCCGTTATCCGATATCACCCGGTGAAAGTCGGTCAATTCGTTGCGAAATATTATCAAAATGACTTCTGCTTTTCGTTAGAATTACTTTGGCTTTTTTTCTTGGAATTTTGTGTTGCTTTAGCTACTTTCTGCCACAGGGAATGTCTTCACGTGCGATGAATGATGACGTAATGGTAGCTTAAGTTCCAATTGGACTCCCAAGCACCAAAGAAAACTTTGCCTCGAGATGTGAAGCAGATGTCTAGCCGAAGTGTACAAACCAATTTTGGCATACATTCCCAATGTATTGTTTTGCTGACGCTTGAATTTATCCTGTGCACATGAAATTCGCACGTCAAAATTGGTTGTAATGTTGATGAGCACTGAGTTGCCATTTTTTCGCTCGACATTTTTTGCACAATCTTTTTTGTGTGCGAAACTGACAAGTGCTAGAATAACAATGGCTTTATTTTAATTGTTTTTTTTTTGGCTGTACAATGTGTACTGTACATGTTGTCTGTCAACGATTGTTTGTTGGCAGCTTTTCAAATGGCACAAACGAATGAAAAGAACAACGATATTTTCTTTGTTCAGAATTTTTTCTGAAAAATTGGCCATGTCTTTATTTTCCCACGGAGAAAAGTGGATGCTCAATGTCGAATACTCAAATTGCCAATAAAATAAATTCAACAAAAAAACAGACAGCTTTAGCTAAACACAACCTTTTGTTTTTCATTTGCCAGGAAAAATAGTCGACTCTCCTTCGTATTGAGATTAAAAACATGCAAACGGAAAATCGTTTTCGTTCATTTCAAGGCATCGAGTGTGCCGGTATGTTGTTTAAACATCAATGCGGAATATGAATCCAATTCCACTGAAAATTATGTAATTTTAATAGGCAATAAAATGTTTATTATATTCCATTCATAGCTAATGTTTTGGAAACGTGTGTGCGTGTGGGGTTTTTGTGTGCGATGCTTCACTCCCCCTGCAAAATGTGCCAGCCTCTGTTGAAGTGAGTGTTTACGGTGGATTTATTCGAATTGTTATTTTATCGGTACTGTTACGAGACGATACAAAGAAGAGAAGATAATTTCCTCGTTTTTCAACCGAAATACGGAGAAAATCGATAAAACATGGCAAAACGCTCGTTTTGGATTACGTTTCAGATAATTCACTATCTAATACAAAACGATTTTGGTAAATGTTTTGTGTTTTTTTTTATTACCAAAACCTGGAAGATGCCTGACACGGCAGGTGGGCATTTGGTTTTGAATGAAATGTGGGCATGAAATATGCTGTTTCCAATAAATGGTCAGCCTATCGTAAAAACGGCAAATCGAATGCAAATTGCTTAAAATTGACCCATTTACGATTTATTGCCATAAATTTTCAATTTTTTTTTCCAATGTCTTTTCACATGGAACATTTCTATCCACTTAATTTGGAAATGATTACATAAAAACAAACGAACACAGCAAAACCAAAAGAAAATGGTCACATTTTGATGACTCTAAACTTACCGTAACTTAAGGCCACTTGATGCAATTCTTTTGCAAACGACGTAAACAATATACCGAGTGCCAGTACTAATCCGCCAATGACAGCTGTTAAACGCGTTGATTTACGACGACAAAATGCGATTATAAGCGGTGCACTAAACATCGAAACGGCCCAACTAGTCGAACCCAGCCAATCTAAAAGTGAGATGGAAATGGAGAAAATGAAACAGTCAAAAATGGAAAATTATACGCAAAATGCTGTGGGCGTTGTGTGTTTGGATATTGAATCTTTTGGGTGGCGGATCTGTGTGGATTTATGGAGGTTTCATTCGAGTTTTAATCACATGGCAACGTGTTTCTATTTATAGCTAAGTCGAAAGGGATCGGATCAAAGTTACAAAGGAAAGAAAACCATTTTTCATGACTAATGAGCCCTGTGTTGAAGTCATAAAATTGATGATGAGCCAGAAGTCTGGACTCGATTACCAAAAGCATCTCTCCGTAATAAGATTAGCTAAATTCTCCTATACCTTCGGACTGCCGCCGCTGCATGTTGTCGCAAGCTCTGAATATTTCGGATCGACTCCATTGTAATTAGCTCGAAATATTGTATACGCAGGTGCTTTGTCATTAAAATCTATGCCAAACACAAGAGCAAAAGCAATTTTCAAACATAAATTACACAAAAATAAAGGTGATTTGGCAAACAAATTAACGAAAATGCCCCCATTTTTCAACGTCCACTCTTATTGAAAACGAACAAACATCGCTGAAGATTGTTTACAAAAAAATCAGTTTTATATATAGATAAAAAGAATTACATTCGTAATCCCAAACTTTTCCGTACCGTTGTCCGTATATTTGGTGTTTTTTTTAATATTCTTGAAAAATCGGTCAATTTAGTCAAAACTTCGACAATTTTGTATGGGAATTTTGTATGTTGCATATTTTTTTCACAAAATAAGAAATTGGTTTGATCTTTTTGATCGATGTGTATTTTTCAGGTGACGAATAGCTGAACCAATTTAGCTGAATAAAAAGATGATTTTCTTCGATTCCTCTTTTCGATTGTAGTGTAGAATTCATTTCAAACATGTTTTTGTCAATCTATAACCATACCAACCAATAGCTCAAGTAATTAGTCTTTTTAATTGCTTACGATATTGGTATGGAGTAGAATTTTTTAAACTTTTTGTGACCTTAACGTACATCCGTGCTAAATTTGAACGCAATTTTTATGAGTCATATGCCGTCATAGGTTCTGACATAGTCTGATCTCGTTGATCCTGACCCCCCCTGGCAAAATTTGACCCCCCAACGATTTTTTCGGAGCCATTGCCATTTTCGGACCTTTTTTTTTTTTGCTCCTCAATTTTGCTGCGAAGGGAACATTAACACTAGATAGAATGGATTGATTATGAAAATGATTTTACACTAGATTTTTTTGACGCCCCCTTGAATTTTTGGTTTGACCCCCCCTGAAATTTTTGGTGTCAGAACCTATGTATGCCGTAGGCATGGGATATGTCGCAGGGATAGTAAATTCATATATTCCAAATTCCATTAAGATTTAAATTGAATTCACTACAGGCAGACTAACATTCAATTTCGAGGAGTCGCGAAGTGAACAGTGTTGGTCAATCATGTAAGATTCCCTTGTATAGCTAAAATGATGGCCGTTTTATGCGCCATCTCTCATTCCGTTCTACAATTACGGCTATTCGTATTACAAACAACATGTGGAGAGAATGAAATGAAGACGTGGAGAGAATGATTTGAGTGTTTCTCTTTATGAACAAATTTTTTTATATTTTTTTATGAGGATTATGTTTTTAAGGTACATATTCTCGAATCATTATTGGCCCTTCACATCATTTATTTATTTTTATCATTTTTATTATTAAATATAATAAAATGAATGCAAAAAATCTAAATTGACTTGGCCGACGAGATATGAGATGGCGCTGACTAACGGCATTCGCGCGATTATCTCTCCAATTCCATACAAATACGGGGTGATTGGTGTTGGTTGCTCTTGTTCACTTTCAAGTGAAAGAAGAATTTGGTTCACTCTAGAGTATAGAGTCAACGTGGATGGGTTGAATTTTTCTTGATACAGCGTCAGACGTCAATGCAGAAAGAAT
>NW_022595247.1:467874-476094 GCF_009176505.1 Sitodiplosis mosellana | reverse complement strand
TGATCATTCAGCATGTAAGTGATGGTTGAAACGGAATGTGTTCTATGCATACCGCGAAGATGTAAACATATCCATATTCAGATAGCTTTGTCAATTGAACACCACTCAACACTTCAATGGTGAAAAACAGAGGTTGGTTGCACATAAATTTATTTATATAAATTTCAAATATCAAATAAATTTATCTGATATTTTTCATGCGTTGTGTTGTTCTAACGCATTTGCCAGCTTTTTATTGCTGGAATGAGATTTTCGTTTTGTTCATTTACCGTTATTTGTCAACAATTCTGCCACTGTGTCACTACATAGTATATATAGTCCATAAGAATTTTTCGACCGTCTACATGGGGAGTTTGTATGAAAACCTCGACGCGCTGCTGGTATTGCATTGGCTTCTATGGCCAAATGTACACATGGAAATATCTCGAAAACGGCTGGGTTAATCGGCAAAACTGACCATGATGTCACTCCCAAAGGGAGTGTAAACACCCGGCTGGTTTGACGGCCTAGAATACAAATCCGGTGGAATTTGGGCTGATCCATGGATTCTCAGGATTCGACCTGATTCTAGCACTTCAATTTCTTTCATAACAAAATATAGGTAGAATGTGTTTACAGATGCACATAAAAAAGGAAGCACTGGAATCTGGCCAAATCCTGAGAATCCATGGATCAGCCGAAATTTCACCGGATTTGTATTCTAGGCCATCAAACCAGTCGGTCCATTTTGCCGATTTACTCAGCCGTTTTCGAGATATTTCCATGTGCAAACATTTAATAATATCATATTCAATTGCATTGGCCTATATGGAAAAAAAACTCGAGCGTCGAAAACTTATGCTATTTCGCTCACACTTATGTGCAATTTTCAAGTGTATTATAATCGGTTGTTCGACGAACAACACAGTTGCTTGCTGGTCCGATGCTGAAAATTAACGCGCAATAGACATTACACACACAAACGAGATTGTGCATGTTCTGGCAACGTTGCTTTATAAGCGATTATGAATGAACGTAATGAAAAATTTACTCATTCATAATCGGTTGTAAATCGCGCTAGATATAATCGATTTTGAAAAGTGAGGACCTTTTTTTTTTTAGTCCTCACTTTTTTGGGAGACTGGTTTTACACTAGATAGAATCTATTTCCAAAAGTGAGGACCTTTTTTTTAAGGTCCTAATTTTTTTTTCACCCATTTATAAATTTGCATCCATGTTGCAAAAGTTGATTCGATTGTTATGATTCATCATCGAACAAAGATAATATTCTATGATTTGAATAAAAATAAGAAGAATTACATTGGTAATCCCGAACTTTTCCGTACCGTTGGCCTGCGTTGTCTTTTGGTTATTTTTCGTGAATTTTCTTGAAATAAAGGCAGTGAAAATATGATAATGAACATAAAGTGAAAAATCGGTCACTTTAACTAAAACTTCGACAATTTTGTATGAGAGGTACCCGTAAACCGATTCTTAATGGCTTTAGACTTTCTGAGGTTTAATTTTTTGGAGAAAAAATAAGATTCTGAAAGTTTCATGTTGATCGCATTTGCAGAAGTTTGGTTTTTGGCCCTCAATTTTTTCCAAGAAAATTTCCACAAAAATTGAGGACAAAAAATCAAACTTCTGCAAATGCGATCAACATGAAACTTTCAGAATCTTATTTTTTCTCCAAAAAATGAAACGTCAGAAAGTTTTAAGCCAATCGGAGTCGATTTACAGGTACCTCCTATACAAAAGTGTCAATTTTTTGAGGTTTTTCTTGGGGCAAGTATCCCAGGGTCAAATCGAAAATGGGTCATCTTCGAACTTAAACTAAGTTTATTGGATACAAAACTTTTGGGACTTTCAGATTTGGATTATCTCAATTATTTTTTGAGTTATCGTGTTTACAAACAGCTACGACGACGACAACGACAACGACGACGACGGCACACGAACGGAAAAGTGTCTCAAAAAGTGGTTTTCTACGCGTTTCATGAGTTTTTATGATGATCTAAGCTAATTTTGCGAAAAAAGTTTTCGGGACCAATTCCTATACTTTCCCTTGACACGTTGTGTACGGAAAAGTAAAAACCATCACAATTTCCATTTGCAAGCATTTTTAACCGCTCCATTCAAAAGCATCGTTGACCCGCCCCGTCAAACAGAAGAGAAAATGAAAAGAATGAAAAAGCACAAACAAACGAATACAAATTCATTTCTTTCAGATTTTTATCGCAAATATTAAATTTCAATATTTTCGTTCTGTTTGTTCGAGAGTACGATTTGGTGCGGCTATTCGAAATGTGAGTCCAAATCTCACAACGAATGGATTGAAGAACAAATCGAAAACTTTTATCGCTGCTTCTTTTTTTCTGCTTACAACTCGTATTTTACCCTCTTGAAACGACGATCTTCGTATTGTTGACTATCCCATTATTTCAAGCAAATAAAAAAAAAAATGTAAAATGTTGACGCTCTTTCTCTTTCACTATTCTCCCCCGTTGAATATGTTCCCGGCGACGGTTTCGTTTAGTGTGCAAGGATCAGGGAGTGTAACTCCGAGGAGGAGGAATGGTGGGGAGGTGAATGAGGAGGAGGAGAGCGCTGAGGAGGTTCCTCCTCCTCACATGAGGAGGGAATAAAAATTACCAAAATTGAGGCATATAAATTTATTTTAAACACTTTTATTGATTTTTAACGAATGCAAACGATGAAAAAACTACGATCAAAATCAATAGATGTGTTTAAAATAAATTTATATGCCTCAAATTTGGTAATTTTTATTTCCTCCTAATGTGAGGAGGAGGAACCTCCTCAGTGCTCTCCTCCTCCTCATTCACCTCCTCTCCATTCCTCCTCCTCGGAGTTACACTCCCTGGCAGGGATTGTTCGCTCCAAGTGTGCAAGGATTCCGAGCAAATCCTTACTTCATGCCAGAGCCGTACCGTGGATTTTTTCATCACATTGCGCTCAAATGTTGCATGGTGGTAGCTTTCGCCTAGAAAACACATATTTTGAAATAAAAACTGCTGGGGCTCTTGGAACTTTTTGGAGTTATGGGTCAAAAACCTCAAAATTGCGCAATAAATCGAAATTCCGAAAAGTGGTCCGATTTAGATGAAAATTGGTACACAGCACAAATGGGAAAATAGAAGAATTTTGGTCCAAAAAACTGGTCCGAACTGGTCCAAATTTTTAAAAAACCATTTTCGGATTTTTTTATTGCGCAATTTTGAGGTTTTTGACCCATAACTCCAAAAAATTCCAAAAGCACCAGCAGTTTTTATTTCAAAATATGTGTTTTCTAGGCGAAAGCTACCACCATGCAACATTTGAGCGCAATCTGTTAAAAAAATCCACGGTATGGCCCTGCTTCATGCTTTCTCTCTTCAAAACTGTATCCATCTTGTACGTTTCGTCCGATAGATAAATTTCCAGCAGAAAATTGGGGATACACGATTTCTTGTTCAAGTGTCCATTCTTGGACCCAATCAATTTTTGAGGAAATCGTAAAAATATGAATGAATTGCCATTAAATATCAACAAATATTTCCGAATAGAACGAGAGATACGTATCAAAAGCTACTCAACCGAAATGAGAAGTGACTAACATGTGTTTGGTTCTCGGTAGTGGGAGTGCGGTTCGATTGCGTGCACATCCTTTTCAAATGTTATTCAAATTAGGTAGGATTATTTGTAGCATTTGCGGCAAAAATTGATTTTCACTCGAGCCAATTTGACGCAAGTCGAAATACGATAGCAGCGGTTAAGTATGATGAATCAAGGTGGATGAAAATGTTTGACATTTTGCGGGAGACGAGCATAGGCATCATTGATACCGCTCAATAACCGTTATCATTTTTTCACGCATTCTGTCGATTCAGCATTTCGTCTTAAGATGCAGCCAGTAACACACGATGCTACCTGTATATATTCGATAGATTGCGTTCAGATATATTATTTGCTATGGCTTTTGGATGAGAATATACATTTCCCGAGGTGTATTGTATGGAATCGATAATTTTGATTGTGTGTCGTGCAATCACACTATTTGGAATGCGATAAATTCCGATGAATAGCATAATGCAGCGCGCATTCCAAACAGATTACAGTTCAAGTGATTTACTGTCATTGTTGAGATAGCTGAATGCTGAATTACGAACGATTGCATGACAAATCTAATCGAAAAACCATCAACATCATCAGACTGGCTCGTTCTAGCAAAATTGCTCTCATACCAAATCAATACGTATTTAATAATTGACTTCCATTCTGTTGGAATATTTTACCGATAGAGAAATACGGGCCAATCATTTTGATAACGTGTTGTGCAAAAAGGAATGTTTAACGAAGGAGGCGTTGAATGAAAAAAGGCGCTTTTAATTTCGAAACATTTTTCTTAGCAAACAATTGATTATAGCATTTTGTTGGATAAATTTCCGCTTTTTTTGGGATCGATTGTAAATAGCTACTTATGAATCAGCCCCATTGAAGCGCTTGTGTCTGCTGGAAGTGACAATGGTGCGTATATTATTTTCACATGAAATTAGATTGCAAATTCCAATCTAACGAAATTGATAATATCAATTGTGTTGGAAAACGTTTCACTCTTGGTGTCACATTTGTTTTTGTTTAACATCTCTTCATAGCACCTTTTTAACATGGAAGAATGTTAAAAAAAGTGAAATTTTAGATTAGACCAGCCAGATATTCATCTATATGAATAATGAATGTATACCATTTCCGCAAAAATTGAAAAGGGTGTTTTTTGTGTATCACACAACTGAATTTTAAATGAGCGTGTATGCCGAAATGAAGGTAACTTCCTGTATGAGAGAAACGATACATATCACTTGTCACAGCATGTTCCCAGAAAAAAATAATGCGTCGACTACCTTATCTCGCCCGTCATTATGAATTAACGTATCAGGTGTGCGCTAATATACCATCAACCATATGAATTCCAATCTGATGAAAAACCATGGTTAACACCTATGTTTTTTGCAAATTGCTACCTACCCTCGTAAGTATGCATTTGATTATTTTTGGGATTCACGCGCGCCCAACAACAAAAATATGCCGAGTGTGAACAGTAAACACAATGTTCGTGAAAAACACAAACGAAATTCGATGAAATTGTATCAATATTTGTAATGTAATCCATTTTGACTGATGTCTATTTGGCAAAATTTCGATACATTTCATCATCACATTTTTCACATTTTTGTTATGTGAATTGAAACTTTTCGATTCGATCAAATACATCATACATTTCAACTTTTAACTCACATTTTACATTTCCAAGCATTTGGATTACATTTCAATATTGAAATACCGGAATAATAACTGCCATGAGAGGCATTTGATGGAGAAATGAATTTTGTAGGGATTCGATAAAGTGGTATTATGCATGAGTGAACGATTTGCCAATTACGATGTTTGGCTTTCAGCAATATTGCGATTGTATTTTGTTCTATCTAGCCATGGTTGTGAATAGGTGTCTATGGAAGCAACAGTTGAAAGTTAATTTTTGAATTAGTCATTGCATTTTGATGTCAATATATTTTCACGGCATTCCACCTGACTATCAAAATCTAACCAGTAAATATCGAATGAATGTGTGCAAATTGTGCCTGGATTCACATACGTTTTCGTTCCCGTAAGCTCAAAAATAATGTAATCGGTGCTTAAATTTGGGGCGAAAAGCACTGTTATTAGAATTTTGTAATTAACATATATTTTATCAACATGAAAATGTAGATTCGTTCATTATTCACGGAATGGCATTTCGTAATTGCTACTGTTCACACCTGCTAAGTTGGATTGTAAACAAGCGTGAACGTGATGGGCATCGGGTTCGGTGATTCTGTGTGAACAGTGGCGGCTATTCGATTAAACATCTTGCTCTGCATGTACAGGCGAATAAATTATGATAAAAGCTAAATTAGGCAACATTTTATAACTGGGCCCTGATATATTACTAGAAGGACGGAGAAGGACGGAAAAAATGCTCATTGCCTTGCAATATGAAGATAAAAACTGTTCCTGTTCTTTTTGATGAATGAACGCTTTTGAAATGTAAATACGACCACGTAACATAAAAAGCAAAGCAAGGAGTGTTACACAAAGGGAAATATTTATGACAGTGGTATATTTTCTGCAAATCAAGCATGCATAAAAAAGATTCATCATGATGTGCGCCGCCATTGTACAAGGAGGCGGATGGATGTGTGTGTGTGTGTCTGGTGGATGGTGAAATGTAAGTAACAGAAGGAGCTTGATACTTACTCGTTTCAGTTTCATTTCCCAAATAATCTTTTGCGAAGAGATAAAGTATACCGTAGGAAAGTTGAAATCCAGTCGTCATAACATGGGCTAGGAAAGCTACACCGCATACTATCCAACCCCAGCCACCTAGTGAACAATCACAAATGTTGTTATTCGGGCTTCGAAATCATGAATGCAAACAATCTTTACTTACCGTCTGGATAAAAGTGCTACACACCGTACAGTATGAGGGCGAGAGTAGGATAAAAAACAACATGAAAGAAATGAAAAGAATGAGTGAAAAGTTAATATGGAATTAAAGAAAACGCAACAGCAAGCACGAAACGTATCAACCGAGCCAGAGATGGTGCTACTCAAATGACAAAAGTTCATTATGTTGTGTTTGATAATTAAGTTTTAATGTTTTTTCATCAGGTAAATGTATAAACAGCGGTGAAAAAACACGACAACAAAATCAGGAAGACAACACTCTCTTATCATAGTCGAAACAAACGAACAACTCATAATAACAGAAGAAGCACACTGAAGAGCAAAATATCATTTGTTTTTACAATGAATTGTGTTGTGCTACTCTTTTTCGCCTATACACAGCTGCGCGCCCTTTTACATTCGAGTGGCATAACTTCTTAATGATGTTGTGAATGAAGTTTGCGGATAAGTCAATCTCTTTTAATTGAAACCGTCTTTGTTTTGAATAAACAACGCATTTTAGTGTCTTGAAGTGTGTTCAGGCATCGGCTGATTGTTAATGTATTCACAGTGCGCGAAAATTACATTTCATCTTTACTTACCTGTCGAATGGCGTTCGCGTCGACACCAGCTCTTCGGAGGCCAGGCACATTCCGATGTATTGAATGAAATTCACGTTCAAGTAGCGCCGGGCATGCTGAGTCTTCTTCTTCGTAATAACGACCTCCACGGCCATCGTACCCTTTTTTTCACAAGAACAAACGAAACAACAACAACAAGAATAATCAAACAAATTGCTTTTATCAACACAATTATCGATTATGAATTTGTTTTTGATTTAATTAATTTTTTCAACCGGAAAAACAGATAACGTTCGCACAATCATCCAAAATACACAGTATCGAGTTTTCTCAGCGCAATAATGATGAGAAATTCAATGTTGATAATAATCACGGAGGACGATAGTCCGACAAGTGACGCACCACTTGCAATGTGCATTCCAAGACTGTGCAATGTGCATTCCAAGCCAAATATCAAAAATGCCAGTCACGAGTACGACTTTTGGACGGCAAAACGCTTTAAAGCTTGGCTTGAAGACTAAATTCAAAAGTCGTGACGCGATATTTTTCCTTATTGTAAATGAATTTTCACAATAGTGAATGCGAAAAACACTTTTGAACTTCGTTCCCAGTAATACAGCTTCCTAGCGTCACTCAAAATGATATCAGTTATTTTGATTGGTAAATCCACGTACGGAGCGTCGCTCCATTTTAACCTCGTCTAGAGGTTTTTCACCTGATATATATATCAATAGAATGCCAATCGAAATCAACAGGGAGCAATGGCTATATGTCGTTTTCTGTCAATGTGAATTTCGACTCAATCGAAAGGAATGAAGCAATAAAAACGAACGACGAACATCATGAAAATCAATCACCTCAAATGTCCTTTCGTCTCATCATGAAACTCAATCACCCGGCACAAATTCCAATTTATAAAATAAATTATTATTACGCTTCATCCACTGATTGGGTCTAGGGGCTGCGATCAAATTTTTCTCCTCTGAATAAGCTTCAATATAACAAATAATGATAATTTGTAACGATTCTATGACCTTTTTCAAATATTTAACCGATATGCGAATATTTAGCCGATATACCAATGTTTCGTACTAAAATTGGTAGAGATATTTAGATGACGCGCACTTAAGCTATTGCTCAAGTACCACGTACTTGATCTATTGCTCAAGTACCACGT
>NW_022595247.1:433361-467864 GCF_009176505.1 Sitodiplosis mosellana | reverse complement strand
CTATTGCTCAAGTACCACGTACTTGATCTATTGCTCAAGTACCACGTACTTAAGTACTTATTTATCAGTAGACTTATCATGTCATTTCTAGTGTCATTTATTTGTTGTTGGTGATATCAGCATCAATTCTAAAGAACATTTAAAGCTAGCGACCAGTACTACGGCAATTAAGTACTAGCTTAAGTACGCGGCACTGAAACTTTATCAAGTGTCATGATCATGAACTAAACACAATTTAAGTAAGGTACAGCGCGTTAACCAAAAGTACGTGGCACTTAAACGTGGATTTAAACGAATTCGCTGATGTATGGTTATTCTTCAAAAATAAGCGTTTATCTGCATATTGGCGGATATCAGCGTACATCGGTCGCTATTCTCTCTGAGTTCCATCACATGGAATGATACGTGTGACGGCATATTTTCACACGGAACTTCGTTCCCAGTGCATCGAGCACTTGCTATATATAGAGCGGACGTATCCGAATATTAGAAACCACACGTTATTACATGTAGCTAGTGCTCGGCGCACTGGGAACGAAGTTCCGTGTGAAAATATGCCGTCACACGTATCATTCCATGTGATGGAACTCAGAGAGTTGTTCTATATTTTTATGTTGAATTCACATTAAATGTACACGATTGACACGAATATTCAATTTATTTCACTAATTCACACCGATATACCAATGAATAGCGATGAAAAGCCAATAACATAGATAATAGCGCTCTACCAATTGATATTTTCCCCTAGGATTGAGTCGTGCGATTCACTGCGTTTGGTTCATGGCCTAAATGAAAGCTCCAATGACAATGCTACTTGGTGTTGCTGCTTCTGGTGGTGACTCGCTGATAATGGTAATATTTCACGTACGTGGCGAATTGCGTATATCAGTTTTTGCAACGCTTTATAATAAATAATTAGGATGGTGTTGGTTGATTTTTTTTAACAAAATCGAAAAAAGTACTCTCTACTGATATATTGACTCTATTACGCTGTGCTACGCTTTCAAAAATTGAAACCTTTCTAAGATAATTTTTTTTCTTTATTTCTCCTACAGTTCAGCTCATTTTTTCTCAATTTCAAACGCTTCAGCACGTATATTCCATTGACTGCTCACAATGCGGAACGCTGCGGAAAATAATCTAATAGCCACAAATTGATCATAACTCGACTCATAACATCCTGGTCGTTGCCAGCAGCTGATGGTCGATTTTCAATTGATTTTACGCTAACAAATTGAGTCACTTTTATTGACCATAACTTTAAGAAGAAATTGTCAATTTTGTTCCATGCATCCGGAGAGAAAAAAAATGATGAAAATTCTAGCTCAGTGAGAAAGATGACGAAAGAGACTATATATATATTTGGAATAATGTGATAAACTCTGGTCAGCCACAAAAGCCATGGAATGCCGCAAAATGAAATTAAAGAAAAAGCGATAAAAACTATATATGCACTCTCAGATGCTGGAGAAAATACACTTTTTCAACTTTTAATGGCAGTTCCGGCACTTTTTCATCTCATTTTCAAATTGTGTACATTATTATTTTCGGTTGTGGTGCAAGCGAGTGAATGCTGCATTAATTTGCGGAACATATGCAAATTTATTCGTAATGAATTCCACACAGCTCCAAATTGTACGAAGCAACCCCGTGTGCAAGTATTGTAACTGTACAGTCAGATTTCGGACAAAAATGTCTTACTTTGATTGACATTTCAGTACAAAGTGTAGTGTAAGTCTATCAAAGTTAACTGAAATCATTCGAAGTTACAGTCAATCTAAGTTGCTTAATTTAGGACAAAGTGATTTTCTTAATACAAAAACATAAATTCAATCAACTCAAGTCAACTGAAGTTACAGTCAGTCAGTCATTTTTTTTCACACGGGACCATATAATTCCATTATATTATGTTGATCGAACCGCTTTTTTTTCTCTCTTTCTCTCACTGCAGTATCGCCATATGAGAATTAAATTGCATTCAAATTGGTTGAAAATGGTGGATAAGTTGAAAAGTGTACGGTAAAATATCATCAAGGCGATATATCGGCGGTGACATCGGCAAACAGTTTGAATCATTTTATTATATTTGATTTGAATTTTTCTCATTGAAAATGAATATTTTTTGCACGTCGGTCAAAAGCTTCAATAAATTCGTTCCTAGAAGATAATAGTTATGGCTTTGGCTTTGGCTTTTGTCATTTTCATTATTTGATCCGATGCAAATGTGTCATAATGGTTGTATAATTAAAACTTTATGTTGCAAAAAATGCAATTTGTGTACATTATTTTCCCTGCAAATGCCTTATGGTCTCGCTCTTTCGCATGTTTTTCGTATCGATTTTCCAGCCAGCGTTGTTGCAATCGAAAGCAAGTGTGCAAAAAAACGACTGATGACACAAAGTTAACATCGACGAAAAATAATGTTGCCATAAGTTAATGACTTCTGTTTTACATTAAATTGTACGGAATTGTAACCATGTTCCTGACGCCTGTCGTTCGACCGTTCGGTTAAGGTAAATATTCCTCGAGCCTCGTGCTAATGAATGTAATTTCAACTCGAGCGTCGCGAGAAATTGAACTAAAATTTTGTGCTCGTTGTGAAATTTACCCGAATTTAATATATACGTGCATTAATTGACCAGAGGAAATAATGAGGCAACCAGGCGACGAGCATTTAACATAATATTCTCCAATGGGAAGCGCCATTGTGTGCTTGCACATATCAAATAACATTTGGTGTATTGTTTGGGCCAAACTGTCAGACAATGCCATCGTCAAAGTTTCAAAGCGGTAATTGGAGTGTTTGCAAGCGACATATATTAATCTCCTTCCTCTTCCTCTTTCTCTCTCTCTCTCTCTCCTCTCACCTCTATTTCTATCTTCCTTTCTGTCTCGGAGTGTTTGTGTCGGTTTGATACATGTCCCTAACAATATGGCACAGAAAATTCCGTTACATTGCCTAAATTTCTGCGTTTCAAATTCATAATTTTTAATTAGATACCCTTGTACAGTGTACACTGTAGACAGCGTTCGCTATTTGCAACGTTGATCAAAGCATATCCATGATAAAGTTTTTATTTCGTTTCCCTTTTAGCAAAATGATTAATTATTCAAATGTGCTCGTTATGCTAGTGGTATTTTTTTTTGTCAATCCCGGAATCGCATTGAGAAATTGATTAAATGGCCATGGTACGCAAAAACAATGGCAATGCATCGCATCGCTGCCAACACACAAAAGAATAGCTAATTTCCAAAAATGATTTAAACTAGTTGATTGCATATGCTTTAATTATGCATTTACTGCGGCTGTAGCTTCATGGTGCAGCCGCAACCATTTCGACTCGAAATGTGCATGTTATGCAACCGTTCATCATATTCACATTAATCCAATAACTGGTAATTAATCTGCGTTTATCATAAAATCACTTTAAACTCGTCTATCATTAAAATGTTCATCATGCTTTCAGCGATTTGAAAGCTGCTGTCATTTTGATCCTGGCTTTACGTCCAATGAAAGTTTGTGAAAATGTCATAATTGAACGTAAAAGCCCGAAATCTGTTTGAAATATGGCCTAAAATTGATTGAAAAAACTTCAATATCAATTGTCATACGCAGGCAACCATTTACCAAAAATCACGCTCCAACCGAACGTGTACCACATTTCCAACGTAATGCACCAAAAACTCGATGCAGTTTAATCCATTTGGGTTGCAGAGAATCACCTGCTGGATCTTTAAGTTGATCCAAACTTTTTGACAGTCAGTTTGGGTTGCATAAGAAAAGAGCCTACAGACATCGACGAAGAAACTTAGTAAAGTGGTGTGCCAAGACTTACTGCAGCAGCAGCCTTCGTCTTGTTTGTTTTTGGACGTTGAAAAACTTTTGACAGACATTTTAATTAAGTTGTTCAAACACCCGAAAAAAGTACACACGCGATCATTACAGTGGAATAAAGATCACAGCGAGAGAAAAAAACGGAAACAACACATAAAATTATCTTGCGACAAGAATCGCCATTTAAATTTTAGCGTGATGGCAGTTCAATGACGCAACAATTTTAGCTTTATCACTTTGTGTGTGTAAAAATACATTGTGGTTAATATTCAGTGGACGAGTAAAAGTGAAATGGCCGCACAACTTATGGCACAATGATTTTTATTTATGCTGCGTTGCACACATACATACACACCATTTATCTATAAAATTACATTCATGCCCGAGCGAAATGGAGAAAGGGAACGAGCATGAAAGAGCGAGAGTGCGAGAAATGTGTGTGGAGCGCCCAAATAAACGGGTTTGTGTTGGGTTGGTTTTAAAACCTCATATAAATTTGATGTCACGTTATGCCATTTTT
This sequence comes from Sitodiplosis mosellana, assembly GCF_009176505.1. Lineage (NCBI taxonomy): Eukaryota > Metazoa > Arthropoda > Insecta > Diptera > Cecidomyiidae > Sitodiplosis > Sitodiplosis mosellana. The sequence goes on along the minus strand of NW_022595247.1, from coordinate 463,506 downwards.
GCCATATCAATGTGATGGTTTTGGTGGAGCGCACGCAGAGAGGGAGAGAGAGAGAGCATCGAGCCCGTCTTTCTTTTCATTTGTGAAAATTCTCATTTTTCGAGCTTAATGTCGACAACGGACTTGACAATGTTTTATGTGTTTATGAAGTTTCATTGTTGTTACAGTGGCAGCACCAAACCCCAAACTGGTGTGTATATGTGCGCGCACTAACAACATTGTTGTACACAAAAAGCTCGCGCGCAGCAAACTTCTTGTTCGCGCCATCGCACAGTCATATTTCATTTTCTGATTTTGGTATTCGTGCATTAAAACGCAAGATGAAAACATTAAGCGCAACTTTTACATTCATGTTTAGTCGATGCATTAATCAAATCACAAAAGTAAAAATCCATGTTTTACGCGCGCCATTCACAGCGAACACCTTTTTGAACGGCACGTAGAATATGGCTAAAAGTCTTTGCAGTAAGAGAGAAAAACATAATATCAAAAAGCATTGAAATGATCCAGTGCCTTAAGTAGAGAATGTTTTTCTCTTATTTTCCGCTACGTTCATCCAAAGCATTTTGCTTCTACGTGTACAGTACACCAGAGTGACATTTTTTCATATTACCCGAATCTGGGTAGAAATTGACGTACATGCACTTTTCATGCATCAAACCGCACCATTTGTTTTTCGTTTGTTTTTTTTTAACCAATATTTATTCTCTCTTTGGCGCATCAATTGCCAATTTGTTTGAGTTGCGAATCGATCTGTCGATTTTTTTTTCTCCCACTGTGAACCATTTTAGCAATCCCCAAAAGCAAAATATTCAACATGCAAAAAGCGCTCACTTTTTGCATACACATTTTTTTGTTTCAAATGCGGAAAGCGTAAAAAAAGATCATTGATAAATATTTAAATATTGCATGAACAGTGAATTTGTGGTGCTGCATGTGCGAATGCATCCGTTATATTATATCCTAAACATGGTTGTTTATTGGCGATGAACATGTGCACTTTTTGTGCCCTCATACGATAAAAAATCTCTCTCGTTCTTGCCCGGCTTCATTTTGCTTACCTGTGTACGAATTGTTGGCATTTCCGTAGTTGTTGGCCGATTGGCCGGTGTGATTGTCAGCGATGGTGAAACGGCATCGGGAGCAGGTGCGCTGTGTAGGTGGAGGATGTGGTGGTACTGGAACAGGTGAGACTGACATTGCTGGCGAACAATTTCCGTTAGACATGTTTAATTGGTTTTCTTTGGTTTGGAAAAATGTTGAGGTATTGCCTTGCGTTGTTGGATAGCAATTGGACGTTGATTGTGAGGCGGTGAGACGAGGGCACGTTGGCCACCACGAAGTTGAACAAAAAATACACTGGTTCTTACAGTTGCAATAGTATCGTCAAGGTGTCACATTTTGTGAATGTGGCTGCTGCTGCGGCTGCTGTGGCAATTGGTTAGCTGACGTACAGTGCAAGTGATTTTGGGATTGGGACAAAATATTTGGTAGACACGAATGTGAGGTAGCCGAACCAAGGCAACTTTTTAGTATGACCGGTCCGTTCGATTGAATTTGTTGCTGTGATCCACTGTGATTGCAACCAGCTGTTGACATATTTTGATTAGAATGACGACGTTGGTTCCATTGATTGTTCAATCTACAAGTGCAATGCATTTTCAATTAATCGGCAGTTTTCAGGGCAATCGATTTTCGTTCACACTCTGGTGCTTTTTTCCTGCTACTGTCTTGTTCTCACACACACACACCACGCAATATTTTGTTCGTGTCAACAGATCTGGTAATCTAAATGTTTTGAATTGTTGATGATCGTCAGAAACTGTATCTCTCTGAACTACGTTGTCGAACTTCGATGGGCAGCAGTCGTTGATTGGCCAAATGTTATTCAACTTTATTACTCACTAGACACGGTCGTGCTTTGGTACTGCTAATGCGTTGCACTAGTAATTGCTCCATTTTTGTAGTGTTGTTTGCATTTCGTGATGTTATCGAGTAATTTGTTTCCGGTTTATTTGATGCATGTACTCGCTTTTTTACTCTTCCTCGTAATTTCGTTTGACGATGTCACACACACTCAAATCCAATGCAATATTGCTCGAACACGTTCCGATGCCAGATAGTTTTTCTGTTTGCAATGAAAAAAAAAACATGAAAAAAATCTAGTAAGTTCGTGTTTGGAAAAGAAAGAGAGAGAGAGAGAGAGAGAGAGAGAAGGAGAGTGAAAAAAAATCAGAAAAAAATCATCAAAAGAGAAAGCAATCGTTTGAACAGTTTTTCTGTTTGCATCTGCTAAATCAATAAAAAGCAATATATAAAGTGTTCGTCTCGCCCTCACGATGAAAAATGACACCAGTTTGTGGCACGTGGAACATCCCCGTACACGCAGAGAGGGCGAGTGGGAAAGCATAAATCTAACGACGTGTATTTCAAGCTATTAATTGAAATAATTGTGATGACATGGCATGACAAGTAATATCATGGTCGTAATAAAAGAGGATACGTACCAAATTCCTGTGTACACATACACAGAAAACATGAATGCAATCGCATAAACGACCTCAAGTACTGAGGTTCTCTTTTTATCATTGCACTGCAAACTGAAATGAAATGAAAACCGCAAATTTCCACAAAACTTTTCATATCTATGTCAAGTGTTATTGCTTACATTCCTAAAAAAGCCAGAGAGAGGGAAAAAGAGAGAGAGAGAGAGAGAGAGAGAGAGAGAGAGAGAGAGAAAGAGTTTCAAGTGGATAAGTATCAAGCGTAACACATTAAAAATGAAATTATTTTCATTTCACAAAAACGGAAAATTGCATTCGACCATTTATGCTGCGATACACACACAGGCGCTTTAGTTGATGTTGTGATTTCTGTTTTAGTGTTATAATCGAAAATGCAATTGCAGCAAGAGCGTGTTGTGCGTGTTTGGGAGAAAAATAGTGTTGAAACGATCAAAAGCAATCGAAAAAAGAAAATTTCATGGAATTAGAACGAGCAAAATGATTTCCGTTCCACTGTTTTGACAATGTCCACAATGAGCAAAATAAAGAGAGAAACCGAAAACACTGAACGACTATCGTAACCGCATGCTGATATCAGCAATGGCATTTTCAGAAATTATCAAGATGGAAAATGACTGTGAGTGGAAAATGTTCATCCCCCCGAATTGTTGATAACAACAATAATAATTATAAATATTGTCATTTCATAATGCTCTTTCAACTTAAAGCTCCTCAATGGCACGAGACAAATTCGACTGCGAGCTACGGATATATTTCATTCAAAGACGTTTTCCGCTCGGTCCTGTTGTGATGGGCAAAACTTGAGATTGAAAATGAATGTTACGCAACGGAAGCTTTAATGTCTATGATTTATTAATTTCTAACTCCTTGGCAATTTGTTTGGTAAAAAGCGTTCGTTTGGTACGCTCGGCATGGCATCCGATTTACGACTTGGTTTTGCCTGAGGTTGAAATTTGAATAATTAATTACGTTGGCTTAGTGACACCATTTCATATTTCAGAGACTCATTTACTTGGTAAATGCGAATGCGCTTGAATCAAAGATCATTTTGGGCTTGGGATCGTCATCAAAAGGCTTAGGTAACAACGGAGAAACCGGTAATAATGAGCGCCATTGTTATTTCGAAGAATCAAATGTTTTAATTTTAAATGAATGTTCCGGAGTGTAACAATACGACCCCAAAACTCAAGTGGAAAAGACAGTTTGTACAAATGACGCACCGCGACGACTACCCATTGTGTGCACCAAGATATGAAATAAACATAGTGAAGCAGATTTTTCCGTTTCGCCTTAAGTTTATTTTCGTATAGTTTGAATTGGAAAAGACATTCATTGTTCCGTTTTTCGCCTTTCGTTCCACAAGCGATGCAAGCTTACCATTACCGGGAAAAAGTCGAGGACATGATAACGAGGATGATTCGATGAAGAACTAATTCGCAGTAGTGGACACTCACTTAATATAATGAATACTCGAAATTCAAGTGACGAAAATGCTTGGAATGGAACGGTGAACGATGCGAATGTGAATGCCTTGTTCAACCATATAATAATGTTGATTCTTTTGCTCAAAGCCGAAGAGCCTTTTGCATTGAATCACCCAACAATTGTGTGGCTACAAATATTTATTTTCTACGTGTTGCAGAAATAGTATGTTCACCAAATAATTCCATTTGTGAACAAACATGCTTTTAATGGAAAAACCCACATTGAATCGATGAAATACGACATTCCCCTGTTAAATAACTAACACATTCATCATAAACATACATGATTGTATATGGGAATGGAATTCCATCGCACTCTATAACTCACTCGTTTGACCAAAGTGTGAATGCATGTTCTGTATATTTATATGTTAAATTACTACGGAATATGACGGTATTTTGTTCAGCAATTGTGTGCAATTTTCAAAAGAACTAAATCGTTCACTTCCACCATGGGCAAAAAAAAATTTCCTCGTTTTCTCTCGCACATTTTTCGTACAAGTGGTTTGCTGATTGAAAATGTAAATGGCGGCCAACCATGTGCTTTTTCACACAACCGCTGCGAAATTCGGAAGCAGAAATTTGCGTGATGACGTTCCATTTTCTTTGAGTACACACAACAATCATGGATGTGGTTATTTCAGAGAGTGTGGCGAAAATCGATTTCTTTTTTGTTGTTCCATTGTTATGATTGGAGGTGTGAATACCTATTTTGTATTTATATTGTAATGCATGTTGAAGTTTTTTTCTCCATATTTTTCTCGTTCTTTAACTTTTCTCTCATTTTCTCCTTTTTGCTCGTATTAAACTAAACATTGGAGTGCGAAAATCCACAGCTTATTGTTATACACTCGGCAAAATATGAATTTATTTCGAATATCAACCGAACTCATCTGATCCAACCAATTGTGCAGCTGTGTGTTTTCAATTTGTGTATAAAATATCGGATTACATTTGGGCCAATTTAGAGAGAAAAAAAATCGTCGCTATAAAACCCAGGTCATTCATGATAAAAAAAACCCGTTTTTTCTGGTGAATTTTCTGAGAAAAGAAAATCAATATATTTTAGTAACGGAAATACGTCTAACGAAGCTTATTGAAGGGGAAAAAACACATTTCTTTTGTTGGGAAGAAGAAAAAAATGAATCTTCTGCGTGAATATGCGGCACAAACAAGGACTTTTACAACTATATTCGACCAGTGGAATTGCCTTACTTGGATTTATCACTGTCTTAGCTCAACGCTCATGGCGGCACACTCTTCGGATAATAACGCAAAAAAGAGGAAAAAATACGAAAAAAAAGTCGCATGAATTCCAACTGTCACGGTTGAAAAGGGATGATGATTTCATCGTAAGCAATATTGTTCGGTTCTTACAACTGGAATTCTAATTAAAACCATCGCAAGATACGGCATTTCCGAACGGAAATATCTCTCGCTCTCTTTATCTCTGCCCAACGCAACGATAATAAACGAAATACACATAGAAAAACAAACAAACAACAACATTACGACGATACGAAGCAATAAAGTCATTCGAATCATTTAATCGTTGAACGCGTGAGAGATGCATCAAGCATTTTCTCATTTAAACGACTATTTTTTTTTTGCAAAACATAGATTAATAGCAGTGGTATTATCCTGTCATAAATTATTTCTTTTTTGTGTCATTCCAGAGATGAAACAAAAACAACGCTAGGGGAAAAAACACATAAACAATAAAAACGCTGTCATTGAAAAATGTAGTTTTGTTTTGTGTTGTGGGGCGAGAGTGAGATATGTTTCCATTGGTATTTTACTACTTTTAGTTGTCATTGGATGCTTGAGCACGAATTTCTTCCTATTCATCGTTTGTCACAACAAATAAATCATTGCGTATCGATTTGTGAACGCCTGTTCAAGGGTGTGCGAGTGGGGAGATCAAAGGCTTGATCGTGACATCCGAGAGGCATTGGTGACAATGCTAACAGAATAGAAAAAAATGTATGGCATTTTTAATATTCCTTTTGCATCGATACATTCGATATCAAATTTTGTATAGAAAATTATTCATGCACAAACATTTGAACCAACATTGCGACATTTTTTCATCATGTTTTTTTCCCGTACCGGGCACCGTTCTTTTTTCTGTCGCACAATGTCAATCATCGGTCTGTAATTGAATCCGAAGAGAGAAAGGAATGTATGTGAAAAATGCATGGTTTATACAACTGGAGTTTTTTTCTTTCAGAAAAAATCCCGTTATTTAAATGTGTTCGTGCTGCAGGCGATGCAACAAACCAGCTCGTTCAAATGATTGAACGTAATTACAATGCAACCAAATCGACTCCAAACTGTCAAAACTCATAGAAAAAATAGCGATTGATTTTTTTCTCAACTGCATGGTGCGTTGAACATCGTTCGAATGGAGAGACAAAAAAAGTGTGTGAGAGAGAGAGAGAGAGAGAAAAAAGCGACGACACACAGTCGACGCATTCAATTCAAAAGAATTTGAATGAATTGATCGGAACCGACAAAAACGAGCATAACTTTAAAATAAACTATAAACTGTGTCTATATGGCGTATGAATGTGCATTGTATGTGAAATGGCATGCAGCTTATCTATGGCAAAAACAAATTCATGTTCACACGTGCTTCGTACGCTCAATCCGACGGTTTGTATAGTTGCACACAGAGTGGAAAAGAGCATCATCCAGTAATTATACATGGTTAAGCTATGTGGCAATTGCAGTATTACTGAATTATCTGGAAATTCAGCAATGAACACGTTTCCCTTTTCAAACCGTCAACGGCAGAAGACTTGAATCAAACTAAACCTAGCACAATATCCTTGAACACAACATATCAAGACATGAGCTGATTTACAAAATTGTATATTTATTTAAGGAAAATCTTTTGAAGGGTTGAACCTCCGACAAATTTTGCGTTAATGGATTTAACTCAAAATGCACACATATCGAGAACTGTATCTACGTTACAAATATATTTACAGTTTAAACAGTTAATTTTACCTAACATTTTATGGGCAAAAATAAGTCACGATATCTCTTCCTTTTGCTTGTTGTTTTCAAATGAACTGTAATTGAACGGTGTTGTTTATATCTCTGTGTATGCAGCTATGACATAGTGGTGTATCTATGGAACATACTTATATTTTTGCTTGAGCTTGAGCTTAAACTCGTATATTCAGTACTGTTTAATCGTGAGATATACTTATTTCTCTGCCATACCCATGTTTCAACTGCATAAAAAGCGGCTGAAACAGCGCAGACACATACGTTGGTTGAAAATTAAAATGTTTCCACAACGCTTTTTGGCATTATCGTTCCACGTGTTGTGTGTGTGTGTGCTTCTTTTTCGTTCGTTCATAATTTCAGCACTCAAGTTTTTTATCGTTATCTCCCTCGTATTTTCCGTCTAATTGCATATATGACCAAGCGTCAGTTCGCCATATTTGAATAAAAGCCCGAGGTTAAAAGTTAAAGCGTTGGAACAACGACCGACAATTCGGTCCATATTGTCAGTGGGATGGCTGGTCTGAAGCATGTGAACAGCAGCCAAAAAAGGAGCGCACACATTAACACAGCAAATAATTCATTTTAATCATAATTTACTTAGAGCATTCTATGTGATTCACGATGTCATTGTAAAATATGCGTACGTGTTTGTTTTCGTACGGTGCTGTGAGTGCAATGAGTAATACAATGTATGGCATTTGGGACGACGAGTGCGACAAATTGTAATTCTGCATCTGAATGAGATGCGGACAAAAACGGAAAACCACCGCATACGAACACCACTACGAATATTCACTTTTATCCCATGAATAAATAAGCAGCTTGAATGATTCAAGATTCTAATGGATCGGTGAACATGCAAAAAAGAGCGGACAAAAGGAATCAAATTACTTTTGCATTATGATGTTTCGTGTGACGGTCACGAGCATTTTGTGGCAACCATTCTATCAACCATCTCCTGTGACAACGACCAATTGAACTGAAACACCCCACAATTCACTATTTTATTATTTCGGTTCGAAGAACCGACATCTTCATATTTATTGGCTCCAAAGTCACACCACATAATTCCCATGGAGACGAAAAAGTATTTAATGAAGTTTTACACTCACGTTTTTGCTTTTTTATTTGTGAGCGTGTCAATCGTTTTTCAAAGATGCATAATTCAGTAGTCTTGGCAAACCTGCAACCGCTCCTATTTATGACTTTCCAAAACATTTTTCATTGGAATTCATTTTTCGATGGAGTGACATCAAGCGAGAGAGAAAAAAAAACAACAAGACCCATCGACAAAAGTTTCCGGCAAAAGAAGAACTTAATCGTTCGAACTTTCTGAATGCAAGCTGCAACTTCTGTCGTTAGAAACAATGCAAACGGAATATCAGCACGTAAATTGTAAGTTTTCGTGCGCTTGAAAAATGGTATCATCGGGCCAGTTCTTTTTCAGGGTACAACACACCAGATGATTGAAAACTATTTCAATGCACTTTTGAACTTGGTCTCTGAGTTGCTCGGCACAAAATGACACAAATAAATATCGAAATAGCGAGAGCAATAAGGGGACAGAGACCGTAGATGGTGATCATGGCAACGACAAAATTAAACTGGAGAACTCAGAGCTGAAAAAAAATGTCGCTTCAGATTGGAATCGGTCCAATGCTCGATTATACTCGCATTCACAACGAACATTGGGCAACATTTCAATTAAGTCTCCTGTTTTCACATTTCTATTCATCGTATTCGCTTTAAAGCACATTTCTCATATTTGATTTCATGAAGTTTGCTATGGAGACAATTGATGTTTTTTCTTCATTTTTTTCTGTTCAATCGTTTTTTCGTTCTGGTTAGCTGCAGCTTTTTCACAGAAACTGCAAATTAAATGGAACTTCGTTCGAAATTTCTTTGAAAAGAAATACTTTACTGGCTGAAACTTCAACGTATTTACCTTTTCATTGAACATGCCTGAAAAAACCCAACTGAAGCGACAGTGATTCAGTGTTAATCGAGACGAAATATATTTGCTTTCAAACAAATATTTAATATTCATGTAATAAATGGTTGATTGCAAATCGAATAGCATATCTATATTTATTGATAATAATGAGCATTCAGAATTGATTTTGAACAACTAATGAGCGGAAATTTTAATGAAGTAATTTTGTCAATGAATAATTCATTTAACAGTATATTTTGGGATTGTATCGAATTCTACCAACTCATAAATACTGTTCGAACTGTTTAAAACACAATAAATGATTTTTTTTTTAGCTTTTTCAACAGCACGATGATTTTCGGTTGTTTAAATATCAAATGTTAAACGAAAAAAAAAACTGTTCTTTGGCACACGTCGCAAAATAAATAATTATTGCAATAATTATTAGTATTAATTATGAATAACACCAGCACCGCTAAAATATTTCATAAATTAACACAGTCGAATCACGTTTGGGCTTCGAATAATTCAATTTGTATCATTTTCCGTTGTTGTGAGTGCTTGTGTTCCGAGTCATTAAGTGTCATGACTCTATTGAATTCATAATTTTAATTTTTCCCGTGCTATTGACATTTTATATGAGCTCAGTTCTGTTAACAAAATGTTTGGGCAAATGTTTTCATCGAATTGAGAAGAAAAAAAGCCAAAAAATAAATGAAATGGATTTCATAAAAATTTATTACAATCATCAACCAGTAGCACAACGGGAAAACGGTTTAATCCGACGATATTTAACCACCGAAAACGAGAAACACACATAAAACTCCATTGCTGTGTGCGTAGGATGTGTTATTAAATTTTTGGATACCGAGCAAATAGGTTTTTGTTTTATTGTTCACTTGCATTGAAGATGAAAATCGTAGCTAAGTTCCGTGGAAAATCGGATTTCTATCGTGACGTTGTACTTTCGATTTTCAGTTGATTTCGTCGAAGATGTTGAAATCGAAGCAAACAATACATTTGAACAAACAATACATTTGCCTAAACTCTAAAATAAACGTAAAATTTGCGAGCGATTTTTGGCAGCCAACTTCGGTGCAAAAAATACTTGGAATCAAGTTTATGTTTTGGGTGACTGCTTTTTTTGAATGAATGGATGGAAAAGTTTTGGAACTCAGTGGGTTATTTGGCCCATGGGCATGAGCCCGTCAAGTATTTTTCCCGTCGACCAAAACACACAGAAAATAGAACTTCGTCACAAAAATGATTCAATTAATAAATAAAATGGGGCTGTATATTCCATGGAAGAAGGCATAATAGTCAATGTTTGATGGCATTTGGAGAAAACTTCAAAAAGCGTTGTAATTATCTCAATCTGTCGGCACGTATAATATTCCATGACACTTTCGTACAAATCGTTGTTGTCGTCGTCGTTGTTGTTGAGTGAAATCCCATGCAAGCGTTTCCTTTATGATTATGACGGTTGTGTATTTTAAAAAGTGCTAAACATATTGGGCTGTGCAAAGCGTTTGCACATAACCACCGTCAGCAAAAACTTCGTAATGAATTGACGCACATTTTCAGTGTGCGATAGCAAAAATTAGTGTGATACACGATTCGCATAACATGCGATCTAGACACACACACACACACTTACTCGAGAGGCTCCGTTTCTGTACACATTGTAGCGACTAAATTACTTTATAGTCAATTACTTTGGTGCCTGGGTTTTTCATCCTCTATCATTTGAATATTTCGTTAAATTTACGCATTCGCACGCTCACATGTGGACTTATTGTAATTTGCTGTTTTCTTTACGCTCAACGATGCTGTTTTGGTTGCTGCGTCTATATCACTTGCTCGATGGGTATTTAAATTTTCGGCTGATGTGTCTGGCGAACATAAAATGGTTCTTGCACTAGTTGAATCTCGTCCGCTTGCCGTCGAAAAAATTCCTGTCGCACGGAAAAATGGGGCGATATATACCGAGTACATGGATTGAAAATGATTCGGTTCGCTTTAGATGCTACTGTCGCCTCTGTACATCTATTTTAATTAGTGAAACACTCGTATTCAGCATTTCACATGCGTGAAAAACATTCAAGTGTTTTTAATGTAAACGAAACTGATTTTATCGTATCGTATCGTCGTCACGTCTCGTTTCGTTTTAAATAGACTTCTTCCATTCGTTACACAATTTACACTCACTTGCAAAAATCTATAGAGAAATCGTCTTGGTATTTTCGTCTTTAGCTCAGTAATTTATATACTCGGAGCAATAATTTCAAATTTTGCAAAATGAAACATTGCTATGCATTTTACATTAGTTTATTGTGTATTTTAAAACGCACTCACTCTATTTTCTGCATTTTCTTCTGCGCTAGTTTCAGCAAATGGAGAGAAAAAAAGACTCCAAAGTGAGCCACTATTCATTTAAAATAATGGACAAAAAATTGAAATGAATGAGAATGATGCGAATTGCTCGATTAACTGTTGGCTCGTCGAGTGGCACCGCTTACTTGTGCCCGTCATGGGATGTTGCATTTTAATTGGGAAATTGCAAATGGGTCATTAGCTATTTAAATTTTTTGTTGTTGTTTCTTTTTGTCCCGAAAAAAAAGAGCATAATCGCACCAGTTAATTAATTGCAAATGATTGCATGGAAAAAAAGGTGGCACCCAGTACTGTTTGTCATATTTATTTTCGGAATTACACGTACATTTTATATTGTTTGATTGGTCGAGGGCGGTTGTGTTGTTGTCCCGTGCCGAATAAAATATCCGTGTGACAGGCGAAAAAAACGGGCGACCGGTACACAAAAGTCAACTGGAAATTTACGGTCAGTCACTTGAAATGAATGGGTTCATAGAATGGAAAAACATGCAACATTTTGCTAATTGTTGAAATTTTTATCGATGCTGTTCTCAAAGTAAATCTGAACAACAAAAAACCAACAATAACTCACCGAAAACATCGTTTTTATTCGTCACTTTTTTGTTTTCCACCGTCGTGAACATGTAACGAATGAAAGAGTGTTAAGAAGAAAAAAAACAACAAAAGCAAACCCCAAGAGACGTTTGTATGTAAATAATTTAATTAATTGTGTGGAGATTGGCATTGCCATTGCTTATATTCTCGGCTCATTTATTTCGAGATGAACAGCATACGCGCATGATATGTCCATTGAATCAATTGGAGAATTGTTCGTTCCGTTGGCGCCGTTATTGAATAATTTTCTCATTAAAAAATATCGAACACACATTCTTTTTTTTGTCTTGACGCAGCAAAGATCCGCTTACATTTCCTGTGCACAATTGCGAAGAGAAGAGAAAAAGATGCGCGTTCTCTCTTTTAGAGCCGCTTTTATCATTATGCGTCTTTATTCGCATTCCTTCTCCCTCTCTCTTGCACATTTCTCTCACTCAATCACTCCTCTTCTTTCTTCTTCGCACTCGTATTCTCACTTCTTCTCACTACAATCAATGATTTTATTACTTCAATCGAATATTTTATTGGATTTAACCGTAAAGCGATAAATGTGCGTTCATTTCTCACGTTGTTGCTGCCGCTGTCGCCGCTTGTTGTCGTTGTTGCTGTTGCTCACTTCTCTCGCATGTTCTGCTCATTCATTCTGTCTTTCGACACTGAATAAGTAATGCATTACGCATTGCACGCTTTAGCTTTGCCCGATCGGCAATGGCTGAAGACATGTTATTGGATTTTGTGTTATTTGTAACCAATAAAATTAAATGAGGGTAATAACAACTGAAATAGCACAGTTACGACAATTGAATGACAGAGTGAGAAGAGACAGCACCTTCTTTTCTTTTATTTGAGCTGCGTTTGTTGTCGTCGATGTCGCGTATTGAGAATGTTTTATTCAAATCTTTTTTTCCTCTGCGTTTGCATTTCATTCAACATTCAGTATGCCATCAATTGTAATAAATTCAATGTTTTACTAATTTTATACGCGATACATTCTCAATTCGTGTTGACATAATCCATTTTTTTTTCTTGAGACTTTGACGCGCGCGTGTGTATGTGCTTTCTTCAATTCACCGCAATTCGCGCATGTAAAACACGTACAATGCGATGGTAACATTGAAATTTACAATCACATAAGAAATTCCATTACGTGTGGTTCACGTCTCTCTCTCTCTCTCTCTCTCTCTCTCTCTCTCTCTCTCTCTTTTTAAAATCCAAAATTCGTGCTTTAGTTCTTTGTGTGTATGCTGTCTTCCTCTTTTTATGCTGTATGATATTGATAATGAAACATTTATTTGATGTTTAATTGAATTGAATTTCGTACAGGTTACTTTGAAGTCAAACCTGGAATAAAATCTCTCGTACTTCAACATAATTTAGTATTTTACCTAGAGAGTAAGGACTCGGTAGCATTACGGTAGGAATCTGGAACAATATAAGGGCACGTTTCGAAAACCTCTTCTGATTAGAGATATATTGCTTATTAGTCGAAAGATAGAGAGGGAGAGGGAGATAAAATGAGGGAAAGAACAAAAAGGTTTTGAAACAGGATACATTGCTTCTCGTCCTAAGGAGCACAATTCGGTCAATGAAACCGCTTAACTCGCTCAATTTACGCAAAATTTTGGCACAATTTTCATGCTTAACGAATTTCCTGTGTACACTAACGGCCTCATGTTGCATGTGGTTTTGCGTTGGTCGGCCGCTATTAGAGCATGCAAAAGGTAATTTATACTTGGAAAGGTAAAACTTTATTCAAATCTAAAAGGTTGTGTATGAGTACAATCACGAATGGCTTGTAGTCTTTATTTAGCATTCATCTTGATTATTGAATAAACTCGGCCGTATACAAAACAGAATCGCAAACAAATACACACACACACACACATATTCATGTTAGGTGCGCACAATTTTGGTTTCGAGGCTTAAACACAAACAATTGAGGGTGGCGAGATAATTCAGGGCATTTAAACACTCAACCATATGAATGGTTCTAATTTGTATTGTTTTTTTTCTTTTTTTCTTCCCGTTTGGTATGTGTTCACCAAGTTCAATGTACTGGTCGATTTTCGTGTAGGCGACACTTGAAGCCATAACAAATGGGTTTTTCACACTCGAAAACCTAGTTCGAACTTTCGGCTCATACACATCTCGATTCAATGATGCGAGAAAAATGCCCCAAACTTTGACAAAAGTTCACAAAACAGTTTGTGTAATGTGTATCGCTTGAAATCCAGCATGAAATATTCGCACATTTGGTGTCTTAAATGCGATCACATCACACCTGATACCTTCTCCATCGAATAATGACAAACTTTCTCTTTGCCGGCAGTCACATTGAATCCCATTAGGTTTTTTTCTTTTTCGGATACAAGATTTTTTTCGGTTTTTTCTCTCTATTTTACGTGTAACTTTATTTTTTTGTTTTTCGAAAATGTGGTTGCTCTTTTTGTTTTGGGTTTGGGGATTTTTTTTTAAATTCATTTTGCTGTTGACGCGATAACAAGAACCCAAGAAAAAGTCGTAGAGCCGAAATTAACCGTTGTTATAGTATTAAAGTTATTTACTAGGTTGGCTTCACTGTGTTGAAATGTTTGGCTTCCTTCACTAGTCGAGAAAAGGCAATGCTCATTGTTCATTTAGTAGAACAGTAGAATTTGGTATCGCTTGTCACTTAGCCTTTTCAGACTATCAGACAATGTTGTGTAGATTGTTTCAATGGGCAACAGCTATGTTTATTAGCTAATTGGTTTGAATCGATCAAATGCCAAACACTCCAGTGAATGAGGATAATTATGTTTTATGAGTAGCCGTCATCGGCCCAGCCAGCAAAGAAGATATGCGTGAGTTGTATGGTTTTGATCGGAACAAAGACTCATATCATTAAGTAAATTCGTTAATATGATCCTTGCTCTCGCTTTCGCTCTCGAATTGAACTCGTTCTCTCGCCTTTCGTTCTCCTGCTCTCTCGTTTTCCACATTCATCGATTCGATTTCACTCACTTTAAGCCGTTGTAATACCGTGTTATTGCGGCAAATTCAGTGGAAGTGCGGATAATGGTGATTCATATATGTAACGTCTTATCAATAAATACGATATTATTTGGCGTCACTTGAAGCTTCCACCCAATGTGTTGCATGTGGATGAAATGGAAATTCGTCGGAAATCAATTCAAAGCATTGATGATGTCTGTGTAGCAAAGTTCAGTCAATTCAACAGCTCACCATCCCCATCACGTTCATTTAGAACAAGTCGATTCAATGGGTTGCAATACAAACGAGTTAGTTTGATGCAATTTTAATTACATTGATGGTTCTGGTTTGATTGAGGAATTCGCATTTCAATTAAAATTCAATTAAAATTAATGTGCGTCTGAATAATGAAAATGATTTATATCTTTATTAATTACGGTATTTCCGCTAGCTAAATCCTTCAGAGCACGAATTCAATTCATCATCGTCGTCATCGATGGGTGTCGGTCGATGTGCAATTTACTACGAACTGTGTAATACACTACCGCACTGTGTTGCAGAGAAAATGCATTCGAAATGCAAATGCAAAAGTGAACAATGTTCGCCGATCATCAATCTAAATGGGCTGCAATCACTCGATGACTTGGAAACTTCATTAAATCGACATCAAAGTAAAATTCTTGCTCAATGTTGCTGTTGTTGTTGCTCTACTATTCGATGTGCATATGTTATGCATATTCTGTTTCATATTCATAAGCAAGCCATAGCTATATAGGCTATCGTTGATATTAAAAGTTATCATCCTTTGGGCGTAAATCGAATCGTCCATAGAAAATTGCAATGAGCAAACGATTACTCATTAATTGGTATACAAAGAGAAGCTCGAAGCGAGACAGAGTAAATTTGAAGAATATGCTAATGATGTCGATTGAATTTCTTTGCTCTGGTTTTTTCTTCTCATGTGTTTGTATCTGTGCATCGTTATCTACATGGACAGTGTTAATGGAGAGTCTGCAGATATGTAAACGATGTTCTCTGGCTCTAATGAACACATTTATCATATGGAAAATCATTAAATACAGCAGAACAATCACTTTACTTATTTGGTATGCAGACGGTGAAACACACTCTGCGATATTGAATTGGTTCGTACGTGTTTCCTATTTTTTTTTCCCCTGCCATTGATTACGACAAGAAATTATCAATCACTTTTTTTCACGCTTTTATTCAATGATTTATCAATTTTCGCGGCACACCGAGAGACGGAGTATGCAATGGTGATAATATGCATTTCAAAGGCATTTTAAAATGGTTGGCTGTGATGTTGAATGTTGAATGTTGATCGATAAGTTCCATGCATATTTTATAATTTATTAAATCACCATGGGATTACCGATTGACCAGCAGCTATTTCACAACGGCGTTATTCAATGTATGTTCTTATGCTGACCATCATGTACATTCAATTTATTGATTTCACAAAATAAATTATTAGAATTATGCTGTATGAATATAGGAATTTACGCCTCTGTAGATGCTATTTGTAATTGTGGTTTTTTGACCATAATTCAATTTCGAGAGCGATGTGGAAAAATTGAATTTGTTTATGATCTGTCTGTGAAATTGAGAATGGAATAAAGGAACAGCTCGTGAAAATCCATTGTAACATTTATGCGATTTCCATTTTATTTGAACCTAGGGCAATTACAGCCCATATTGTACATCAGCCGGTATTTAGTAAATACTATTTACCGCTGTACAAAATGAATGAAAATTCATGATATCCAATCTGTCACAAATGAGAGTGAATTTTCCCACACGTACACACTCACACACACACACCTTGCGCAAAAGCAAACTTGAAATATGACACCGACCGGATTCAATAGTGAATTGTTAATGTCGGCTGAATAGGTTACATTTTATGCTTAAATTAAATAAAACCACAACCTGCTGGAAAAACTAACCCCATACTCCTCCGCACCGTATCGGTTAGCTAAATATTACGTTCGTTCGATGTTTCACATTTTAAATTTAAATTCAAATAACAATACAATTTAAATCGAACTACGTTTATTATATATTTCAACGAACTAATTCAGGTTAGTTTTTGGACATGAAAATGATAAAATTGGTCGAATGAGACGAGTTATTAGCCCGTGTGGCTGCTACCACACCATGGTTTGTCCATTCAATGCAGTGAAACTGTGTGTATTTGAAATGGAATCTTTGGCTTTTCTGCGTTGGACAGATTTATGCCATTTCCACAAAACGAATTGATTTAAATGGAAATGCGCACACAGAATGCGGTGAAATTGAGCGCATATGATTTATTTAGTTTGATCAGAGATTTATATATAGAATCTCTTCGGTTCTTTTACGAATTTTTTTCATACGGTCGCGGGTGTCCATATGGCTCTTGATGTATGTGTGTGTGGAAAACTGTCCTGAATCACGCAATAATTTAAATAAATTGATCGGGTAAAACAAATGGTGTTTCACTTTAAGCCAGCGGCGGGTTTGACTGAATGTGGGAAAAAATTGTAATGTCACAAAATCGAGATTATTCACTTTTGCCCACAAAATAATTAAAATGCTTTCAACCACAGATTGTCAATTAAATTATTCCAAGCATTCCAACAATGCGGTAATTTGATTGAAATCTCATCGCTCACACCACCACCTTGCAGCCCCAAATAGAGTCAATATGCTTACCATATCAATGGATTCAATTTTGTGCAAAAAAAAGACATGAAACACACACATAAAATGGAAAGAGAGAAAGAAAAACACATACACAACAGATTTAATCAGCTCCCAGCGATAATTCCAGATTTTCACATCGCGAGACGATGCAATAAAAACAAGAGAGAGAGAGAGAGAGAGAGAGAGAGAGAGAGAGGGAGAGAAAAAAAACAACGCTGGCAAATAAAACGTGACTCGCACCATACAAACAGCAAAAAATAAATTAGCTGAAAACTTAGAGATAGGACAACACGACAAAGGGAATGAAACGCGACTAACGAGAAAAATTGAGAACAAAAAGATGGAGACGAACGAACAGCAGAAAAAAAAAAATAATGTGTAAGTCGTAAATAGATCATAAAACTTCGGTCCAAAAATGGCGAAGAAGCATCAATGAGAGAAAAGGAACAGCGAGAGAGAGAGAAGAAGAATGAGAGGAAAAATCTTCTCACTACAACAGAGCAAGAGAAACGCAAACACAAGCAATGTCATTAGCAGTTTTGTTCAACAATTTTTTTTTCGTCGACTTCTCCCTCGATTCTATCGTCGACTCTATACAGAAGCAGATTTTTTTTTGTTTTCAATTTTCTTCTTTTTTTCTCACTCTACTCTTTCTTTGTGTGTATAAACATATTTCCATGGATTTTTCTCTCAACATTTGGTTGTAGTGTTGTATTATTTTCATTGAATTAACAGTTCATTTTTTTGGTTGTTGTTCTTTGGTCGTGGGTGGTTAGGGTGTCGTTAGCCAGTTGCTTTTTCAATGCGAATATCGTCGTCACCGGCAGAAGTTTGCATCTATTTTATCTCTAACCGGATATTCACATTTTGCTATTGGATTTTCATTTTCGGTCTAGGTCTACTGACTTCATTTTATATTTTACGTTTCATTTTCGTGTGTGATAGCATTTGATCGTCTTTTTTTCGACACGAATATTCACATACACACAGAGACGCCATACCACATACGGCGTATAGCATACGCTTTATCGAGCTCTGGGTACGTGGGAAGTGTTGAATGTTGTGGCTACTCGTTCCATATGTTTTCTTGTGCGAACGAACTATTTGCGAACATTAACACACAAACCACGTTTCGGCCCCATATCCGGTATTAATCTGCATTTTTACCCTTAAATACACTCTTCGTTCAACATAATGATAACAAGCTTTCTTTTTTCGCCTGTTTAGCTCGTGTCCTTTGTTAGTTTGCCCAATGAATGAGCTTTTGAAACAATAAAGAGGAAAAAAAAATGAAATTACGCGTCCAGAGAGGGAGACGCTCTGAATACAACACAAAAAATGGTTGAACTAAAACTTTGAACTTCGCTTTGTGTATTTTTTTCTTCTTTCGCATCATTCTGCACAACAACAATGACACTGCAACGACAGAAAAAAAAGAGATGAGCGAGAACGAAAAACGAATGAAGATGAGAAAAAAAAAGCATGGCCCGAATTAAGTACGGCATATTATAGAAACGAATAAAGCCAAAGCGATAACAATAAGAATACATTCACTTCGGAACACTGGGCTATAAAGCATGGCAATAAATTTACATGCCATATGGGATTTTTATGATAATAGTCATAATCATTTGTTGTTATGTATGCGCCGCGCCAATGCCATCGTCATCACCACCGATGCTTTTGCTGCCGTTGCAGTTGGGGTATGCAAGTGCGTCGTCGCTATCATCATCTTTGCCGTGGCTCGTTGTCATAAATTCAATAAATATTAAAGTTTCTTTTTTTTTCATTTATGACGTCTTTACCTCCCTCCCGAAATCTTGGGCCAAAATTCTTGGCATACGTTTGCCAATTGCTTCTTTTTTTCGCTCTTTTATTCGAAAATTTCATTTCATTTTGCATACACCATATAAAATAACAATGAATTGAAATTAGGTGTATTTTTTATGGCAATCTGAAATGATATACATAGTTGGAAAAAACCCGAATATATTCGAATAGTCATTTGACCGAAATTTTGATAAAAGACAGCAAATTGGCCGCCATTTCATCGTTTCGTGGTATAAATGGCTTTCTCTTATTTTCTTTCCCATTTACCGTCGATTATGGTTTCTTTTTTTACATGAAAATAAAATGGCCTAAGCTTCTTATGATTCCAAATTCATGGTAAATGCGATTGTTCTACGGGTTAAGAATCTTCCAACGACGACAGAAAAGAACAAACCATTCACAACGTTTTAATCGCACGCAACCTATTCACGTGCTTCAAAAACGAAGTCGAATCCATGTGTTTTTACTGCTGTTTCCGAAACTGCTGAACTTTTGTATTGCTGTGGCGTTCAAACTTTTGTTTCCTGAAGAGAATGTGGCGCCGGGTATAAATTGGATAAAACAGCTTCATAACTACTACACATTGAAAGTGAATTTCTTCTCAACTGAATGCATATCCATTTTTTCTGCTGCTGCTGTTGCTACTGCTTTGCCTCAACAAAACGGAAAGACCATTTTTTACACGGTGCAAAATTTTAATTCGTACAAATGCACTGACACATTGGGGAGCGCTGTGGAAAACATATGTTCTTCGTAATTCATGCACAGCGAGCAGAGGGAGAGAGTAACAAAGATTGATCTACAAACAGATCAAAAGAATCATTCGAATGAATATAAATAACTACAACGCGTTCACTCTCTCTCGTTTTTTTCTTCCTTTCGTCTTTTTTCCTCTTCATTTTGCAGTTGTGGTGTCATTTTCGCCTTGCAGTCGACTACATATATTTGCAATACGTATAAGTGTCAAGCGGGAAAAAAAACGAGCGATTTTTCCACAAAGTGTGTGCATTTCATTTCATTTGCTTTGCTTTGCTTCGCTTTGCTCTCTGTGGCCGGTGAAATGTAAGTTATGGGTACAGTCAAGCGAATGACTACAAAGATAATGTCGCGAGAAAAGAGCACATTTCAAATTTATTATCGCTGGTATCGTTGTATGTTTGTTGTGGTGCACAGTGCATCCAATGAAAATCCTGTGAAAATAAATGCTGAACGAAAGCGAATGCCATCAAATCAAAATGCACTTTAATTGGGTTACACAGAGAGTGAGAACGAGCGAGATAGAGTAAACGAGCAAATGATGTGTGTGTTTCAGTGCACGACTGTTGATCTATTGCTGGCAAAGAGAACAAAATCTCTGCGAAAAAAGAGTACACAATAATTGTCAAGCAAATGTAATTAATGGCAACCATATGCACTCCAAATAGTTCGGGAAAATCGTTTCGCCAAATTGTTTTGAACTCCCTAGTTCAAAGTCTGGCACTAGTTTTAACTGCTTTAATTTGTTCGAGCGACGAATGAGAAAAAAACATAAATAGAAAACCGTCAATGAGACGACTATCGAGCAACGATGACAACAACAACAACGACAGAAAAGAACCTTCTCATTTGATTGTTGATTAATCGTTCCGTTCAAAACTCGGTGCTAAACTGAAATTGACTATTTCAAGCAACATCAATTAAGTTGTTTATTATATTTGCGACGGGCAATCAGAGCGAGAGAGTGAATCAAATGTACGGCGAGCAAACGCTTACGGCCGATGCATTATTTCAATGTCTAATTGTAATTTCAAAGTGAAATCGATGGGCGTGGATATTTCTCAAGATACAAGTTTCACTACTTTGTGAACGGCGTGCGTAAAAGAAACGCGCTGACCCATAAATCATTCAAATGGCCAAGCAAAAGAGAGAAGACTGTAAGGTAGTTTCGTTGCATATTCTCAATCCATATACCTACACCTCTCTCGGACGGTGTCTGCACACGTATGTGATAGGTAGCTGGCAACGGCGAGAATATATCACTTCTCTGCAGGCCACGGTGGAAAAAACACATCATTTTCAATATTACTTCGCACAAAAGTTGCAATATAACATTCAACAACTTTGCTTCTTTTTCTCTCACGATATTTCGCGCTCGTAGAATTTTCTGATGATATTTTATGCCGCTTTCAGATCTAAAAAAATAAATGGAATTTAAAATGGAAAAAAAGTCAAGCAATTTGGAGGAAAGCAGTTGACAGTAGCAATTTTTCCTTAGCTTCTTTAGCTAAGGCGAGAATACTTGAGTTTTCGTATGAATGAATTCCATTAAACTAATTGGATTTTTTTGATTACAGTGAATATTTCCGTTAACGTACATCGATAAAATCGCTTTCACACACAATGGGTGCTTCTATTTGTATTCCACAAGGTTTCCTTTGTTTTCCAACTGTCGACCGCGCTAGTTATCCTATTAATTGAATGGTTTGGAGCGAAAATGTAATACAGAAAAGTTGAGCGGAAAAATGTCAAATGAAAAGGGATAGATATATACTAGTTCACTATAGTTTACTATACAGTTTACTATATATATAGTAAACTAGTATATATCTATCCCTTTTCATTTGACATTTTTCCGCTCAACTTTTCTGTATTACATTTTCGCTCCAAACCATTGAATTGTCTGTTCGTTTTTATATTAATCACTATCAAAATCACGGATAGGTAAAAAAAATAGTTGGGAACAAACTATTCCACTCCTATTTCTTATAGTTCAGGTGAAGTCATTTTCGGGCCCGATTAAATCCTCGCGTTTCTGTCACTTGTTAAATATTCTACCCATTTGTTGAACGCGAGCGAATCAAATCAGTGTGGCATCGGCGCGTGTGCCTAAGCGTTCATAACAGAGAAGAAAAAGAATTATTAGGTGAATTGTTTTGTGCGCCGCAAATTCATCAAGACATTCAACACAAATACGTATGTTGTTTGGTTCGGAATGGCATGCTCTTTCCTTGTGATTGCTCAAATTACCCATGCACAAGTATGATTTATGGGTGTGATGAATGTCTGTGCCACATATGCAATCAAATCATTCCGCTCGAATCCGTATCAAGTTAAATGGATTATGCATATTTTGTCACGCGTCTTTTCAACATGGCATTGGTCCGATTGTTCAACATCATCAGATGAAATATGTCACCCGAAGATTTTTGCACTGTGATCACTTTGAAAATTGATATTAAACTTCCATCATTCTTTTCTCTGGTTTTTCTCGCTCTTGTACACAGTACACACTCTATCTCATTTGCAAATGATTGAATTTTTCATTTCAAAGTGCGTCATTCATTTTGTGATTCCGTGCATGAGTTTTACAACTACTTCATCATACTGTACACCTTGGGAGTACACCTGATCAGATTGTGAGCATTGAAATTGCGTCACACAAGCACGCACATCATGATATCAAATGAGCTGCTTCCTTTATGCTTGCGTATGCCAATTTCCGTATGTTATCTGAATATTGAATAAAAAATGAGATCGCAAGACTTTTGATAAAGAGCCAAATAAGACACCCATTAAACTATTACTTTATATTCTTAAACTAATAAGACGAATGCGTTACGTGCATGCATTCGCTTTGAATTTCATAAAGACTTTTCGCAATCATGAACAATTTTCTGGAATTTTATCTTCATACTAACTTCCCATGCCACCCGACGAACTCAAATTTAAATATATACAATGAACACTGAACAGTGCAGTGTTTTTTTTGCGTTTGTTCCGTGTTTGAGTGTACAGTTTCCGAATAATAGGACGCTGCTAGTTCATGTTTACTTCAGCGAATAAAATACTTTGCTGTTTGGAAATTGCCACCATTCGTTTCTGTCAGCACCATCCTCTTAATGTTTTTTTCTTCTGGCGTTTGCTTTCATTGAAATAGATTTACATAAATTCGTTGAGTTTTGCTACGACGTTGAATAGACGAATAACAAGCACAAATAGAAACCGTGTGTAACACATGAAACAACCGATTTTTCGTCGCTCTTGCATTTCTCCCATCTGCTTAGTATTGATTTTTAACTCTGTTCATCACTCAAAAATGTAAATATTCAAAAGCGAATCGACGTAAGATGAAACTAAAACAAATACGCCTTGTATAAAATGTTGAAGATTGGGAAATGCGGCAGAAAAATCCGCTTTGCATTTACTTGCAAATATTATTTTCGTTGCTTGTTTATATTCCAATATAATTTCCAAGTATTCCACTTTTGACAGCAACATATTTACTTTTTCCCATTTTATATTTGAATTGCAGAAAAGATTTGCGGATTTTTTTTCGGCTCCAAAGTTCCTGCTATATTTGTTCTTATCTGCTGATGACGTGACTTTATTTGAGTTTCGCCGAAATCACAGAGGAGCAGTCGCTTAAGCTCAAGCTCATGGAACATTAACCTGCTAACAAATGGAATATTTAGATCGTTTGACAAGGCAGAGGTCATACGATCATATACCTATATGAATATCCAATCTGAATTTGTGAATTTTATTTTCTTCGCTCGTGTCTTGTATGTCAACAAGCATGCGAACAACACACGACACAAAAACATTGATTAGCGTAAACTGCCCGTAAGGCAATGTCAATCCAATGTATTTATATATACATGGTTGACGCTCATAAAAATAACATGCCAATCTCATTTACTCTTGAGCAAATCAAATCTGTTTTCCATGGGGAGAAGCAAGAAATTTGGGCTGAAACGAGCAAGAAGAAGGCCATATCTGAAATGAAGCCTAAATATAACCAACAAGTGAATGTGGTGCACGAATGTCACATATAAATCTATGGATTTCTTAAAGATTGGGTCCGAGTGATGTGCGTTAACCCAAAGCGGTTATCATTATCCAGTTGATTTTATCAATCGATACACAATCACGTACACCAGATTTTCGATTCGCTTGAATGCCTTGATTTTTGACTCGTTCGCCGAGATGGGTTTTGTCGAGCGTGGGCGCGAATGCGCTCGCACGTGTTTATACGTTCGAGAGAGATTGTCGTTTCAAGGGACTGAAATGATGACCCCAAGCGGATACAAAAGCATACGCACACAGTTTTGCTCACTTTGTCGTTGCGATGCTCTTAGTTTTTCTTTTTTCATCTTCCTTTTGCTTTGTAAAGTAGCCCAATTCTTTTAACAGTAATTCAGTTCGACATTTAATTCCAACCACACACAAGATTAATTCGGAATAAAACACAGACGAAACGAGCGATATAGTCGATGTAAGTTTGATCTTTTGTCGTCCAAATTTCAATTAAATTGTGTTGAGTTGTCTCTCAATCTCATTGGCTCTGGATCAGATGGAGACGGATGAACGGAAGAGAAAGAGAGAGATGAGACAATTTGTCCAGAAAATTGATAATTCCGAGTAATTACATTGTTGTTGATGCTGTGCTTACTGTTCAAGTGCTTGCTTGTGGTTATTTTGGCCAGTTCAATGAGCATGCATTTAGATTTTTAGACCATGGTATGCTTTTAAGTGAATAAATGAATTGATCTGAGATTTGGTGCAAGCTATGTTTCAACGAATGGCAGAGCGAGATAGACAGAGTCACACACTCAGAGTGAGAAAGAGAAGAGGAGATTGAGTGAGAGAGAGACGTGCTCAAGCAAGATGGTCACAGTGTCAGCTTTACCGAATATTGCCCATCAAAAGCCGTCACGGCACACCAACAACCAGGAAATATAATCAATTTATTTTGGTCTCGGTTGATTTGGACACGCATGACTTGAGACTATTTGGTGGCCATTAATTTTGAGAAATAATTACTGTATTATATTATTATACTTTGGCTGACACATTCTCTTACTCCGTTTCCGTCTCGCTCACTCTTCCTCTCTCTGTATCGCTGCACGAAAGAGAGAGAGAGAGAGAGAGAGAGAGAGAGACAGAGAGCTGCCGGCAAGTTTTTGGCCCTAATAAATATTAATGTGTCGTAGAAGCTTTGATTAAATTTCCGAAATTAACGCTAAAAGCCGAGAAATGATGAGAATACAATAAAGATAAAATGAAGCGAGAGACGCTCGTGCATCGTTTTGCGTGAGCGCTTGTGTGTATTTTTGTCGAAGCGTTCGTTCATGCGGGAAACGATGTGAGATCGCTTGTAATAACAATACCAAGTGAACCTGAAATAAAACGTGAACGCAAATTCGTTCGAGACTGACAAAACGTAATGTTTTGTAGCATTGCTTTTTATTGTTGAATGGAATGTGTATGTGTGTATTCTATTTTACCGATTCTTATCTAATTCATTTTCTTGGCATTGATTCTTTGATTTCATCGCATCGCTCATTAAATTCGATATGTTATGAGGTCATTTTTTTCCAGTTGTCCATTCATTTAGACGCCAAATAATCGTTTTCTATTGTGTATCTGGTGTGCGTGTGTATCTTTCGAAAATTGTTTCTATTCTCTTTTTTTTCTTTGGGATGCTGTACTTAATTTATGATTGATGCCAACTTTTGCTGCACGTATTGTTCTACTTATTATGGATCCATTTCCATTAGATACAATAAAAACGACTAAAAGTAGTAAGCCGAATCCGAATGTGGAATGTGGAGCCAACGAAATTTTTTGTTTCTTTCACATTTCATGTGTTCGTTTGTTCGCTCAATGACATTTTTAATTCATTTTTCGACAAAGCAAACCGTTAACGATGTTACTTTTTGTTATGAATTAAGTACATTATGTTTGACCAGAAAAAAAAATTAAGAAAGAAGTAAAAGACCCCCTCTGAAAGTATGTTGAACGTTGCGTTTTAATTTGTTTGGTCTGTGTTAGCACGTACAATTGATTGGTGACTATTGTTTCGATGCCTTCGTTTGTCTGTTCATTTTTTTCTTCTTTCATTTCGCCAGCAGTAGCAAGAATTGGTACTGATAATGAAATACGTTACGAGGAGAGGAAATTGGATTTTTTTGTTGTTGATTATGTCATTGTGTGTGTGCGTAAGTACTCATTTGTTTCGTGCTAGTATTTTGATGAACGATGCGTTTATGAGTTATAAGTGTCCATGTCCATTAGTGTTCGTGTCGGAAATTGTACGTTCTGTTGCCATTATACGCACTCACGTGCTTAATTTGCCTGTTTCGACAGCTCCCCGAGGACTGCTCGCATGAGCGTGACCCACCATATAACACTTGGCTCTTTTTTCTTCGACGCTTTTCGTTTTTCGAAACATTTTGTCAAAACTTGTTAAGTATTCATCAACAGTGTTTAATTTAGATAAATGAATTTTATCTAGATAAAAACCAGATGACATCTAATTTTTGTGTTTTAATCTAGATAAAGATAAGATTATCTTCAATTATCTTCAGATAAAAAATGAGATAATTCTTGGTTGTTTTTTCTAAAGAAAAAAACTAAAAAAAATTGCGTAAAAATCTCAAAAAATATATCTTTCGATATTTTTTGCGTTGTTTATTCTCAAAATGCACGAAATAAAATTGATTTTCTGTTTTTTTTTTTCAATTTCTGAACGTTTTTTCTTGCAATTTTTTTTTCGTTTTTTATCCAATGGCAATTCTTTCTCACCCTATGAATCTTTTGATTGATCAATTTTAGAATTATCTCAATTTATCTTCAAAAAGGTAAGATAACGTGTAAAAAAAAAGAGAAAGATAAGATTTTCTAAAATTAATCTAGATAAGATTATTATCTTATCTTATATTTATCTTTTATCTTATCTAGATAATTAATTATCTTTGACCAAACACTGTTCATCAACGAGTCAATTTTTTGAGGCTGTTCGTTTTTTACGATGGATTGTTTCCTCAAGCCCAACTTGTTTCGCGTTGATGCTACTTTGTGGGTCAATTTGTCGAAGAAAGGTATTACTGTGTTGCTTTATTGCGAAGCGTTCAAGTTCGTTGGCAGCAATTAGATGTCGAAATCATTCATTTTCGCACGTGCAACAAACACCCGTGAGGAAAATGGATTAGAGCATTTAAAATTGGATTGAGCCAGTGGGAAAAAAGTGAGCGCGTTTTTTATTAACGCACACAATATTGATGTTTGTTTATGTGAGCCAGTCAACCATGGCCGAAAATCTTCACTTGAATTTTAATAAAAATATACGCGTTTAAAATAAAGTCGTCGATTTCCATTCTCCATTCTGCCACAATGTTTCACACATTCCTTTTTCTCTCTTCCTCTTTTTTCTTCTTCTTTTTTTTATTGTTATTATTATTTGTGCTTTTTTCACTTCAATAATTCGTCTATCTCTGTTGTTGTTCCTGCTGCTGATGATGTTGCTCGTCGTCATGAAAAAGAGATTCCGCATTATATGACGGAATTTATGCGTTCCGTAAAATGGATTGTGTGTGTGCGTGTTGAGAAAACGATGCGATAACTAGGGCAAGAGAAAATGCGATGTGATGCGCGGAAAATAGCAGTTTGAATAGATCTCCACCATGCAGAAGGAAGAGCAGAGACAAAAAAATAAGGATAACATATACAATAAGACGAATAAAAGTTGAAATTTAAGACGAAAGAAATGATAGCAATGGTGATGCTATATACTCATTGGTTGGTTTTTCTGCAGGCAAACCGAGACGAGAGCGAACGAGCAAGTGAGCGAGTGAACGCGTAAAAAACGACCGAATGCGAAATAAGTAAATGCAAAACAAGGGAAAAATGAATGTATCTGATGTTTAATCAAAACGAGAACATTAGGAAACCACACCGAAATTGAAGCGAAAACGCAATTGAAGCTAACACACACATACACACACACTTGCAACTTATCTAACACATATATCGCAAACACTTAGAGGAATCAAATGCGAAGGCAGCGAATGGCGTCAAAAAAACAATGCATAAACAACTTAAGAGCTTCGAACCAAATCTTACCCTGAATAAGAAGTATAGTAAGTATACAAAATAATATATATACAAATGTGTACATGAAAATGGCATTAAAAAGCCATCGCTAGGAATTTTTTGTGATACAATAATGTTGTTGCATAAAGTAGCGTAACATGAAGCTAGGGCAAACAGTAAAACGGTTTTTGCACAATTGCCAGATGCGTGTGCAACGAGGTTGGCTGGCTTTTTTCGGCTTATTGTTTTTATTATTGAATTTTCAACCAAAATCAGGGAGTTATCCTTTTCGCCTTAAAAAAAAAGAGCGGAGAATTCGTTATTTATGCGCTTGGATGCACGAAGATTGTGAACGAAGAAGAGACTAAAAATACGAGAAATATAACCGCGATGATGACGAGAATGAAGCATACAACAATATGAATAATCATATTAAAAGAAGATTTTATTCACTGAGCACGGCACTGGTGCCAATGCAATTGCAAAATTGTGGAGAAGCAACAAAGTGCGACTGCGGCACGGCTTGTTTAATTTATTTATATTCTCTTCAGTTCAGTTCAGTTTTTCTCTTATTGTTTCGTTTTTTTTCTTGTTTCTTTGAAAATACTTTTTTTAAGACGAATTATATCCAAGACACGACTCAAATAATAATGAATGATCTTATTTATTTATTATTATGATGAAAGAATAGCGTCCTAGTTTTTTTTCTCAATTTTCTTCGTTCCTTTCAACAAATCCATTTGCTCAACCAGAAAAAATGGCAGTTTTCCCTTGTTGTAAGTAGACGAAGATAGTGTTCGAAAAAAAAAATGACCAGCGAAGATAAATGAATAAATTATATTTTTAGTTGCTTGTGCAAAAGTTCGTTGCAAAGCGACTAGAATGAGAAGACTACAGGAAATGCTATTTAAATCTTTCTACTAAATGTATAACAACACTATTTCCCGTCTTCAATTTAATCGTCGTTTGAATACTTTACGAAATATCTACTTCACTTCGTAACTCCGAATTTATCTCTTATCGCTAGCCGAATTCTCGGGAGAAATCAACGAGGGCGAGTTATGAATGAGGGAGAGAACGTTATTGTTCGACCGTACTTTGAATATAACACAATTCAAATAACAGTAGCGAAACATTTAAGAAAATCACTGAGATGTAATCACTTCATTCAATTTGGGTTTTTGTTGGTGCCTTCAGCTGCTAGTCTTGCATATCAAAACACATCGCAAATTCTGAATTCGCAATTCAATTTGAAATTTTCACAAGTGCTCACTGTGCACAATTTATCTCGTCGTTTTTAGCAGCGCATGAATTGTGAATCTGGGTACCTTAAAATTGGTCGTTCCACTCAATACAATAACAGAAAAACGGCCATTTAAAGCGTTTAAATTGGAAGTAAAAAATCAACAGTGCCAACTGATTTAATTCTACATATTAAATGCAACGAAAAAGGAACATGTGCAAAAAAACCTCAAGTGCTGGGCCATTTCGCTCAATTTGTGCAATGTCGAACCGAAATCATAAAGCACTGTATGTAACTTCGTCTATTTTGTTACCGTTTTTTCACCTCACTCACCGAGGGAAACGGAGTGCGAGTTTTACTTTCCCAAAAGCTGAATAGCGAGCAGAGCAGCAAAAAAGTGGTGTGTCATTATAACAAGTGACAGCACACGTTCGAGAACAAAACGGAACAAAAGCCCGGGAAAATGTCAGAATATTTTATAAACATATTGTCATCCACATCAAGAGTTTTCACAATATTTTTTTTTGTCGAGCGCTCGGCATTTGTTGCGTTTATAGCTGTGCTCACGATTTTTTTTTATCAAGATATCGTAATA